>NC_090619.1:971028-981343 GCF_004359215.1 Bremia lactucae
GCAGCTACTAAGGGCGGGCACATCAATACGTAGGGTATCGATCGGTTCCCAATAGTTGAAACTCTTCGATTATTTTTTTTCATTGGACGAGAATTTGATACCTTTGCCTCACGGAGCGGTGGACAAGCAACCTTCCAACAAGAATGCGTTGATTCTCACCCGCATCCATCAGTACACGCGGCGCCCGATAGGAGTGGCGATCTCGCCCACCTCCTCGCGGCTGCCTTACCTTCGTCCGTTCAGTCACAGGCGTTAAGCGCTGCTGAACGACGTATTGCGGATCTCGAGGGTCAATTGTCGCGACTGACCTCGGATCTTCATGATGTCCCAGCGAAGGCTTGTCAGGGATATGAACGCCTGAAGACTCGCTTGGACCATTTTAAGAGGATAACGCTGAGGAATCCGCGTTACTCGCGTGATGTCCATCGCTCTTCGAGTCCTGTTCGTGATGCGAGGAGTCAGTCAGCTGATAGTTTTTAGCCTTCTCCGTCCCCCTCACCCGAACGACGCTCGACTCACAGTCGGCGTCACCATTGGTCTCTTTAGACGATTGGGGGTATGCGACCTCATTTATGTAACGGGGCACTACTGACTTTTATTGCTTCAGTACAAGTCCCCTTCGCACTGCCTCAGTGCGAGTGGTGCCTCACGCCACGTCAAGTACACTAGGACGTGAAGAGGAAGACTCTCTTAAAAACCTTGCTTTAAAGAGGGTTAAATGAAAACTGTATCAATATAATTAAGTATATCTTCTTTCTATCTGTTAATGCTAACTTAATTATAAACTAATACTAAACATGCAATTGAAATCTTATCTTATCTGTCTCTCTCTTTTGTTTACATCTACAGCTGATTGTCTGCGGATAAATAGATATACAGTAGAACCCCTTTAAAGTAATACGCTCTAAAGTAATAATACGTCCTAAGTAATAAAATTTCGTGGTCCCGAGTTGGGACTTAAGGTTAAAGTAATATTTTGCCAAAGTAATAAAGTAATATTTTTTAAAGTCCCACTATTAGTAGACACATACCCCAAAAGTAATATATTAAGTTGTATCTAAAAAAAAAATTTTTCAAATAACTATACTTCTTTTGCCGCTTTTGAGAGAAATCGATGGAGAGTGACTTGCTTCTTTCCAGTAATCTGTATCCTTTCAAAATCGTCCAATACTTCATTCAGTTTCCTGTGAGTCGTGGAAGTATCACACTCCCTCTGCATGAAGTACAGTTTACACAACCTTATTGCACCAAGGACGTCCTTGGCTTTCACGGGGGCTGGCACTTCGCTATCATCCGCATCGGGAATCCCTCCTTCCACTTCTACAGGCAAAGACAATCCATGTTCTTCCATTGTTACTGCCACAATGTCTTCTACGTCAGGACTATAGGCGACCTCTCTCTCCAAGGGGTTGTTGAGGATGGCGTTGATGTCCATTGGATTGCGGTACAGTTGATCATTCTGTAACATCAGGTCATCTGCAACATTTGCGGGGGGTTCGGTCGCCCTAGCAGGAACTTGGATGTTCAAGCTTGATGTCCGAATTTTGCAGTGATTAAAACAGTTACGAATAGTTTCCTTGGTCACCATATTCCAGGCCTCCACAGCCCACACCATCGCCTTCAAAACATCCATTTTTTTATGCGCTTCCACATTGTCAAGTGTTTCATCCAGCTCCAATGCTCTTAGCAAGTTGCGATTGAAAATTTTCCTGTAAAAGGCCTTCAAAGTTCGAATAATGCCTGCATCACAAGGCTGAATTCGGGAAGTTGTGTTGGGCGGCAGGTAAAGGATTTTAACATTGGCCAGCTCCGGCAAGCTGTCAATTGGAACATGAGCAGGACAATTGTCCATAATCAGCAGCACCTGTCTTCTCCCCATCCTCCGATTAAACCATTGTAGCCATTCCAAAAACAATACACTGTTCATCCAAGCCTTCGGGTTTGCCCTGTAGTGGCAGCCAAGGTTCTGACGATTGATATTTTTGAGACAACGGGGATTCAAGTATTTCCCAATCACCCAAAGTGGGACACGATCTGAGCCATCTCCGTTGGCACAAACAACAGAAGTTAGCCGTTCCTTGTGCTGCTTGCGGCCCTCCAGTTGCTTCGTTGCAAGTGAACGATCAGCCTAAAGTGAGGAGGCAATAAATTTTATTATTTGAAGTTGCTTCCAAAGTGATTTCAACTGGCCCCGACATACCTGAAGTCGGTAAAACAAACCCGTTTCATCCATTGTAGATATCCTTCCATTCATACTGATCCAAAACTTCTCGAATTGCGGGTAAGGATTGCTCGAGTATCTCCATGTTAACCGAACCGCTCTCTCCATGTCTCACTCGCTCTTTGATTCTATATCGAGCTTTGAACCTGTTCAACCAGCCATTGGAGAATTGAAACGTATTTGTGTCTTGATCGGGGTACAGTCTCTCCAAAAAAATCCTCCCCTTTTCTTTATAAAGTTCACCCGAGAGATCCATGACATCTTCGTAAGTTCGCACAAATTTGTAAAGTGCCTCTTCCATGAGAGGGTATTCTACAGTCTTCTGACGCTTCGCATCCATACTAATTTTTGCTCCGTCTCCTGCACCAGCTTTTTCACCTTGGGAGATCCAGTGCTCCTGATGCTTGAGAATCTTGGAAATCGCAGCTTGACTGACAGTCATGCCAAATTTCTCTACCACCCATTGTGCAATATCCTTCTGTGTTCCACTGGTATCACGCTTCCTTTTACTGATAGCTATGCGGATTTCATTAGTGATAGGAGCATGAGCAACCTTCAGGTGTGCTTTCGCCATTTTTTGTGTTAAGTTTGCAGTTCTTGCTTAGACGTTTAGATTTGCCGTTCCCGTTCTGTACTTCTTATAAATATTTTAGTTTAGTTAAAGTGTCAAAGTTGAAGCTTCACGTCGAGGGTTAGGGTTAGGTATAATGCGTCAGCTGCACATTGAGCTTTCTAAACGAAAATTTTCTGGAGAGAAGAGGTTGGCATCTAAAGTAATAAAACGCATAAAGTAATATTACTTCTCGGTCCTAAGAGTATTACTTTAGAGGGGTTCTACTGTAATGGCCTATACCTATTTGTGAATAAGATTTCTGAACATTACTATATAAAGTAATATCCTCCAACCATTATCTACCTTTTAGATAATAAATTAATTAACAACCTTCAAGTGTTAATCTCATGTAACGATACACCCCGTTACAGTCGTGAATGCGATGGCAACGTGAGTCACTAATCTCATAACGCTCCTCGAAGTGACCTGTGCGGAACGAGCAGTGTTTTATTGCGAATGCATGTCGAATTACTATGGTCCGTCGTCTACAGTCTCTAGCTCTGGTTTGCCGAAGTGCCGTACTTGATTGCGGAGAAATTTCCATCGTACCGAGACTGAACTCGAAATACTCAAGCATCATGACCGATTCGTCCCCGAGACCACCAAAGTACGCCAAGTATTCCACTCGCTAAAGCAAGAGTAGCTTGCAAAGAGTTCAAAGATCGAAACACTCGGCTGATGGATCGTACACAGCACGGTACGTCCCGTACGGACAATCGATTAAACGCCACACATGACAACTAACGCCGACCCTCCGTCTAAGCCACTCACTGGTTTGTCTAAGGAAAAAGTACTCGGATTCGCGACGACTTTCACGTCAATCGTCACGCGCTTCTTCTGTTCAACCGAGAGACTCCCGACCAACAGGCCCGACATGGGAAAGAACGCGGACGAAGAGGAGAAATATATAATACACGACACAAACGGCAAGAAAGAGACAGCGAAATATTCAATAGAACGGCATATTGGTACGAAATGCCTTGAAACGCTTTGTATTTGTTTTAATTACAATAATTCTGTTTCTAAGTATTTTCTTCCTGTTCTTTAGAAGCTCGCTTTCTACACGACGACTCTTCTCTATAGCGCGGTGCTTAGCAACGCGACCTTTCAGGCACCCATCGCACTGTTTGTGTAAAAAAGCAGTTACTAATGGATCAAAATGCAAGCTCTTGGTGCTCCATGAAAACTGTATAGGTTGCAAATGTTTACGAGCTTGGAAGCAGTGTTATATAGGGTGCATACATCAGAAGAATGTGTTAAAGTTCGCCATGGAGTGCTGAGCCAATAATAAAGACCTCATCCGTAAGAGTTGTGTGCACGACGGTTTGGACAGTAACTGGCATTGACATGTACACGCCAAGCCCAACCAGACATGACGCAGTCATACAAATGCAAAGGTGGGGCAAACTGCGAAATACGCAAGCTTCATTTGCTTTAGACTTCTGCCAAGAGCAACAATTATCACCACCACAAGCCGAAATATATAGAACAATTATAAATTTTCACTGCACCATCCCGCACCGCTTGTATGTGTACTGAGACGTGTCAACAAATCCAAGTCGTTTTGCTGGAAGCCTTAAAATTGAATGAAATAGAGCATCAAGTAGAAGTTTGCCGGCATAAAAATGAAAATGCCAGATTTAGAAGATAATTCAGGTAGAAAATCGAGAAGGCCAGCTTGCGCATGCACGAGTGGTTACTTTCCGAGAAATCCCAATTCGAGATGCTGAAAAGCTTGGCACAAAATGCGCCGTTGATTCAGCGCTTGCGCTGTGAAATCAACGCAATAAGGTCTTGTGGAACATCAGTTCGAGCCGCAGCATCCTTTCCATAATGAAACGTCCACTTGCAGTTCTTCCGTGCCACAACTTCGAATATCAAAATTCTGTATTCTGCAAGGTACATGTTCCCAACGAATGGCCTGAAAACGCCCAGTTCGGTGTGAAGCGTCTTGAAGTTCGCTTAGTAAAGTTCCAGGAATGGCTTCAAATAGGTAGACCGAAAAAGCACCAGGAAGTACGCTGATGAAACCGAAACAACTTCCATTGATTTTCCAAGGATATTGGAAAGTTTTACATAAAATTCTGCGCAGAAATGATCCAACTGCCTACCGCAGTTTGTCCGCAAGCTCCTCCAATCTAATGGTTGCGCTCAAATTCTAAGAGCAGCTGATAAATTGCTGACTTGTTAAGCATAGTGCCAACGTCCACCACTGCTGTGAACTTCGGTTGACTCCGTTCCGCAAATGCATGAAGAACTAGTGGTTCGAGTCAAGTTTACTGCCCCTACTATCCTTCAAAGCAAAAATCGATTCGATACGGTTTAAGTACTTTCCTTTCGCAGAAAGCTGCAGCGTGTACTCAAATAAGTACTGGGCACCAATGCTGGCACTATTGTTAGTAAGCAAATGCTTGTTGTACTGCTCGATGGCTTTCGGGTACGTAAGCATCTCATCGTGTATTTGCTCGCGACCTTCAGCCACGATGACTTTGATTTGTGGGACACGGGGTGCATTTACGTTGTTATGCGTTCTGATTGGCTAGAAGTCGGGGGGGGGGGTAAGGGGGTGTTCATTTAGCAGTGGCATAGCTATAATAAGTTCCTACGTATTGATAGCTTCTTTTAATTAGCTTCTCTTAATCTAAAATTTGAATTGCGACTCATTGCTCACTGCCCATTCTCGCGTCTAGCAGCGATTAGCGGGTTGTGACTCAAAGAAGACTTAGTTCAATCGATGAACAGACGTGTCGCATTGCCACTACAATATTACTGTGTATGGTACTATCGGCAATATTAAGAATAAATATATGACTTTATTTCTTTTTTCTAATTCCTGCTGTAGATGATGATATTTATGTAACCGGCACAGATCGTTACACTTTTCTTCGAGCAGCAGAAATCGACACCTCTGTTGCCAATTTATTGGAACCCAGTCTTGTAAAATAAATCTGTCACAACGATCCAAAGTAAGACATAAAACATGATATTGTTTTTTGTAAGCGAATTTGTCTCGTGCTTCCTGTACCATAACTGTTTGTGATCGCTACTCACAACGACGAATTTGATGCATGAAAGAACATAGATATCAAATTTGTACATTATCCTCGAAAAAAATGCTTTTGCGTCAATAAATAGATGTACGGGTCTCCTTCATCAATCACGATCAACAGTGGCACAAACAGCAGCCTTAAAAATTGTAAGGAAAGCGTGCGGAGATGCTGATTTTATTTCGCATATACTGTTGCACCGCGGTCCAGTCAGCGCTGGACGCGCGCAAAGAGAGAGACAGATAAGATTCTTACTACATGCTTTGTATTTGTGTTTAGTTAAGTAAGTATTAGATAGATAGAAACAGAAAAACTTGATTGTATTAAATAAAGTTTACTTTTAATCCGGCTTCTACTTTGATTTTACAGCCTCTGTGGGAAGAATCGGAAATTAGTTCGATTTTCAGATACCGTCATTTGCCTTATGATAAGCTATTAGCGAGCTTCATTCAACTCACGTCGAAATATGAAAATTGAATTCTTGATCAGGATTTTGTTGAATTAGCTTTTAAAGGACCGTGTCCGACAAATCGCTAGTTTTAATCTCATTTAACTTGGTAAATTATATAAGGGAAAAAGTGCTGGAGCTTGAATTAAGTAACAACATAAGAGCTGATATTTCCAAGCTAAAAAGAAATTCGTTATTGCCACTTATAAATGCTATAGAAACCAAAGTAATCGCCCCAATAAGCTTCATAAACGTCGCACAGCTAAATTACCTAGTGATAGAATTCAAAAGTCGTTTCTGCTTGCTTGATAGCGTTCTTGTAACCCTTGTCAAAATCCTTCGGCAAGACTACGTATCGATTTTTACGCACAGCTTGCAGTCCAGCCTCTTGGCAAATTGACGCAATATCAGCTGAGCTAATTTTTTCAGGACGATTAATGTAATCCTCTAGATCCACTTCGTCACCAAGGTTCATCTTTGCTGTACAGGCTTGGTATATTAAACGCTTTTGCCGTCGATCAGGTAGCGGGAACTCGATTTTGCGGTCCAATCGCCCAGGACGCAATAAAGCCGGGTCTAACGTGTCTGCGCGATTTGTTGCCATGATGACCTTGACATTCGTGGCTTGATCAAATCCGTCCATCTGGTTCAGCAATTCAAGCAAGATGCGCTGCACTTCTCGATCAGCTCCAGTCTGCGCGTCGAAACGCTTGGTGGCAATAGCGTCCACCTCATCAATAAAAACAATGGCTGGCGAATTTTCCTTGGCCAGACGAAACACGTCACGCACCATGCGCGGGCCTTCTCCCAAATATTTTTGTACAAACTCAGAACCTACAACGCTGATGAAAGCAGCGGTGGTGGCAGTGGCCACGGCCTTGGCAAGCATCGTCTTACCAGTCCCTGGTGGTCCATACATGAGCACGCCACGAGGCGGATCCACACCAATCTGTTTGTACAGGTCAAAATGAGTGAGCGGCAGCTCCACTGCCTCACGCACTTCTTGCTTCTGGATGTCCATGCCACCGATATCCGAGTACGACACATCGGGGCGCTCGGACATTTGCATCATTTGAATGCTGGAGTCTGACTCGGGAGGCAGTACATCCACAACTGCATGTGAGTGGCGGTGAAGAGCCACAGATGAGTTGGGTTTAAGTCGCTCACGGTCCAACGTGCTAAGGATGCGCACGTAATAGTTGGATCCAGCCGTAGAGCCTACAATGCCATAGTTTGCATCCACCATTTCAAGAAATTGGCCAATCACTAGAGGTACTGACTGGATGCGCTTCACTTCCTCCTTTGCACGAATGAGCTCCCGCTTCAGATTCTTCATCTCGTCCTTGATATAGCCCTCCTGAATGTCTAAAAACTCAAGATGACGCTCTAAAGACTTAAATTTGGTATATAGATCCGTCTTGCTCTCGATAGTTACAGGTACCAGCGGCTCTTCGTCCGAAGGCAAGGGGGGTAGACCGATTTCCTCCATTAACTCTGTTCTTCTACCAAATTACGCAATTGTCGCTGTCTTTCACTTATACAAAGCAATATGCCTCTATTTTATAATATAAAAGATCTATAACAAATTTCCACGGCTTAAACCGTCCTTTGAATATTTGGCATTCTTAGGAAGTTGCGATAAATCACAAATTATTATTTGACTTAATTGTAACGCCGTCGTTCCGACAGACGCGGACGCGGAGACTACCTGAATCGAATATTCAATGACCTCTAATTGGCACGTAACTTTTTGAAGTCAGTGGTGGAGGACATACACATTTGAACGGCAGTGGATCGTAAGTAATTTATCCATAAGATTAATTATCTCTTGCAAGGAAATAGCAAGAAATAATGAATCGTATGAACGACTTACTTAGGCAAGGAAACTGCAAACCTCTATAGTACTTGCCCTTGAGATTTGTTGAGTATTGCCCGACAGACACATTTCATTTGTATATACAGTGCATGACCCTTAAAACCAGCAAATCCAGATTTTGAGTGGCCAAATTTTGATTCATTTGATTTTACAACTTTGGCCCTGATGATTGGATCAGAGTACATTGTATGGCATGCGTCCTTGCTCTCATCACCACTAACCACTTACTCGCTTCAAACCTTAACCATCAACCTGACTCACGAAAAGCTTAACGATACATGGACGTTTACCAAAAAGGTCTCACCGGAAAAGCAGCAGAGTATGCAGTGAAAAGATACAATCCCACCGACGTGTACCCAAATCTGTTTTGATTGATGTGGCTGTTATGACAAGATGAATAGTGAATGTCAACCTGCGGCTTTTCTGAGCACCTATATTTATTTTGTCACTCATAAGCTTTGCAAAGAACTCCAGCCTTTGAACTTGGTTAACCACTCCATGCTTGGCTGGTAATGATAGCGTTTTTGTAAGGTTACTTGTGAATTACTCGATGCCAAGGAAAGACCGTGTAAAATATCGCTTTTTACAAAGCAGGAACAAGCAGAACTTCAAACGAGTCATCACCGCACATAAAGAGATGCCTGTTTTGTCCGGTGCTTCAGCTTACGCGTTTTACCAATCACCTTTTTGCCGATTGTTTCTTCGGAGTCTAATAATCATTATTGAAACAAAAGGCGACGTACCAATTTATTTTTGTAGAAAAGCAGCAGTATATGACGGGTTTTGCGCAAAAAAATATTTTTCAGGATAAGAAAATCCATTTGTAGGCAGCCGAATTCTCTCCGGCCTAGACAAAATGCCAAAATTTAGAAGCCTTTTGCGATGCTACTGCTCCATAAAAGTTGAGTTTATAATAATTTCGAGACTTGTGGGGGGAAGCTTAGGGCATACTCTTTGTTCCCGAAGGCTTCATTTCTGTGTAATTGTATTCAGGCCAAGCTTAGCGATTCTTGCAGGTCCACTGAAGCTGCAGGTCTTAAGTGTCATGTACTGTATCTATATGTATTTAGGCTGCGTACGTAGAAGTGTACTGAAACCATACAGTGCATGACACTTAAAACCAGCAACTTAGTGGCCCTGCAAGAATCGCTAAGACTTGACATTACACAGAAACGAAGCCTTTAGAATAAAGAATACGTCCTAAGCTTCCCTCCACAAGTCTTGGAAATTTATAATCTTAGCTTTTCATGGATGTAACGGGGCACTGCGACTTGTACTGTTTCAGTACAAGTCCACTTCACACTGCTTCAGATGTGAGTGGTGCCTCTCGTTAGATGACGTACACTGTACGTATAGAGGAAGACTTCTCTTAAGGCAAGTTAGCTTAAGAGTGTAAAATGAAAACTATATTAATATAGTTAAGTGTCTTGTTAATCTATCTTTGTAAATGTTGTCTTAACTATAAACTTATACTAAACATGTAAATGAATTCTTATCTATCTTATCTCGTAACTCTCTTTGATTACTTCTACAGCTGATTAGTCTGCGGAATAAATAGACATAATGGTCTATACCTATTTATGGATAAGAATTCAGGAAATTACTATTTAAAGTAATTTCCTCCAAATATTATCTACCTTTTGGATAATATTAATTAACAATCTTTTATTGTTAATTTCATGTAACGATACACCCCGTTACATCACCCCTCCCTTAAACGACAATCACTCTGAATGTCATTAGGTGGAGTGGTCGCTAAATGACCACTTAATTTTTAAAATGATTTTGATTGGTCAGATCCATCATTTTAAATTCCATCGCATGAAGGAACAATTCATGCGGGGTGAGGATAGTGTTGAACCTTCGGCTGCGGTTCGTGCAGCCGCGGGTGACGCATTGTTATCTCTTGCGGTAGACGTTCCGTCTACCGTAGTGTCTTCCACTCGCACAACACTTGGTGTTGCGAGTGCACGTGGTGATTCACCACGTGAGTACGACCCCTCTTTAGAGGTCGATTATGAGTGCGAGTCGGACGAAATGGCCGACTCGGGGAGGATGGAACAGTCGCCTGATACCCGTCAGGCGGCTGATTATGAGCCTTCGAATGAGA
>NC_090619.1:989987-1002202 GCF_004359215.1 Bremia lactucae
TTGTTAATCTATCTTTGTAAATGTTGTCTTAACTATAAACTAATACTAAACATGTAAATGAATTCTTATCTATCTTATCTCGTAACTCTCTTTGATTACTTCTACAGCTGATTAGTCTGCGGAATAAATAGACATAATGGTCTATACCTATTTATGGATAAGAATTCAGGAAATTACTATATAAAGTAATTTCCTCCAAATATTATCTACCTTTTAGATAATATTAATTAACAACCTTTTAGTGTTAATTTCATGTAACGATACACCCCGTTACAATGGAGCAGTAGCATCGCAAAAATCTTCTGAATTCTGGCACTTTGCCTAGGCCGTGACACCCGGCCCGAAATATCACAAACCCGCTTGATGAATGTCAAGAGCGAAATCCCTCGTAGTGGAGCAAGTTCGTCGAAGGTCAATGGCCATTGCGACTGCAAAAGCTTCACGAGACTATGTTCAGTCAATTAATGCAGACAGACGTATTTGTGACATAGCCGGCCAAAAGCTGGCGAGTTAATCTATTGAATTGATATCTAAGACGCCTAGTGAGCTCACTGCGCTCGAAGCTTTTAAAAAGGGATCTTATCCTAAAATCATGATGCAAAGTCAATACTTGACGCGTCTAAACGATCAAACACGTGTTGCTTTAGTGTCCTGATGAGAACCATACCACTTTCTTCTTCAGGAAATGGAGCATGAAGAGAGTAAAAAAGAATATCCGATGAGTTTGTCGAACCTGACGCTTGACAAGTATGCGGGCTATTCGAGCTAGCTCCGATGCCGCGAATTTCGACTCGAAGGGAAACTTCGCTACGATTTCGCGATGTTAAAGGCCAGTTTCAGTTAGGCTACTGCACACATATTGAGACTTTTGCTAGCCAGCACACTTGTGCTTCGATTGCACGTGCGACCACCAGTCCATCGTCAAGGATCTTTCTATTTCCACACATACTGGGAAGCGGTATTCGAAAACGTCAACGACCAATGGGCTATCTTGCCGAAAGGGTATTTCAAACAATCAAGAGTTCTCAGTTGCGTATACTCGCTACTTTACTAGATACTGGTATTGGCCAGTGCAGGGACGTCGCTACAGAAGTTCTTTCTTGTGAAACTGACAATTTTATCGCTCAACGAGCAACGAAGGATGGAGCCGAACATCAGTGACAGCTCTTCTTGCCATAGGCACGAGGTGCAACGTCTATGTGAGACTCTTGCTCTAACTTATAAACCCTTGCCATTGTTTGTACGACCGTAAATTATCCGATACAATGTGGACGCAATTTGTGTTGAAGACCGCAGACATTACAATTGTAGGAAGGCTCGAAGCGTTTGGTAGGCTCCGACACCAACCGCATAATAATTAATACAGCTCATGCCTTTAGCATCTGCTTGTTTAATGACTCGACTTACTCGCTCAATTTGACATTCGATCTGTGCTGTGGACATGTCTAACCTAGAGCCTAGAAACGAGAAATCAATCTTCAGAATTTACCCGTAGATACGGGGATCTTTCAGATACAATTGCCATTAGCAAACAGTGTTGACGAAACACGCGATCAATCAACAGCTTAGCTTTAGCTTTGTCATCAATAGTATCCCGCACAGCCGCTAAATGGTCCATTTTGCTCAGGCGGGCAACAAAGGCTACGATGTTTATGCAGCTATCCGAAAAACATAAGTAGGCCAAAACAAAATTCGTACTGATGGACTTCGAACATCCAGTGAGTTAGGGCAAACTGGCAAGTCGACAAGTCGTAACATGAGCAGGCTCATAATCAGGTCCGCTTAAAAAAGCATCAGCCGATGCGTTTGGCTCAGAATTATATTCTGCAAATGATGAAAAGCGTACGAGCTGCAGTACGAAAAGACGCGTGGTTTTTTGTTTAGATTACAGAAGGTTTGGAGCCAAGGACAGCACTATGACTTTGAAGAGAATATAAACCATTCAAGTAGCTTTTTTCATGAACGGGGTAATTATTTCGGCAATTTCTAGCTACCAGACTCGAACGCAATGACTCATTCGCTTCCTTCAATCTGTTTGTAACGGAGCACTACCTATGACAAAGTCAGATGCCTCATAGACGACACGGAAGGTCGATCAGGATTCGGCAAGGCCAAAATCGGGGCCTGTACAAAGCTCTCTTTTACCACTAGAAAAACCTCAATCTCGGTGCTAGTCCATCATCAATTCGCATCCTTACAAAGGTGACTGAATAAAGGCCGTGTATATAGTCGTATTTTTTGCTTTACTTATGCAAGTAGCAGGCAAGGCTAAGTCACTCCCGTAAGATTTTTTTGCTTTTACGAACTGATCAATGTACTATAGCTTTTACCTTAGCGGGATTCGCGCTAAGACTTCGCTTCTTAGTGAAGCACCCTATAAAAAAATTCTTATGCAATAAAGATTCGTTTGATGCGTTGGGATACAGCTTATTCGTACACATGCACTCAAACACAGATCGTAAATGGTCTATGTGATTATTCACGTCTGACCGACTTACCTCGCATGACTATGGACTAATATGTAATCAAAACATGTATGTGCATAGCCTTTAAAAAAGCGACATATTTGCTTCAACCAGACGATTAAACTAGCGAAAGCATCAGAAAGCACATAGGCTTAACAAGTCACTCCCAGAGCATACCACTTAAGGGTCAAACTGCTAATAGCGAATTATTACTAGCTTCCATTAGCTGCTGATAGCTGTCATCGACAAAGTCGAGTGTACTATGTACCCTTTATCCTGGCACACTGTTCTGAAGAACCTTTTTTTCTGGGAATAAATTTCTCTGCCAGTTAAGTGACCGAATTGAGTTTACTGTAACCAGGTACATTCCTGACTTACCCCTCTGCAGGGAAGCAGACGGTGGATTTTAGTACACCACGTCTTAGAATTCCTTAAGTAACGAAAACAACGGATCTGAAGGAACTTATGGATCGATGATCCACTATGCCGCTTTTTGTGTCCTTCAAGACGACTTCATCTAAAAGTGATGATGAGTCTACTCAATATCACGTCGAACAACCACCGCATCCGATAAGTCGCCAGCTTTTAAGGCCTCGCCGAACTCATCCATAGACATTTTCGAGCATGTTACGATGGGATAACCTCCAGGCTAAATTCACCCTCAACGTTACCAATCATTACATTGACGGGTGTATACAACTATTCAACTATTCGCTAGTATCATCACAGGCACTTTGCATCTTCTAGTAACCATCTAGCGTCTCTGCCCGTCTGTGCCGAGACCATCAAACTCCTTGAGGTCAGGACATCCATTATCTCAAGCTTTATAGGCTCGTTAACTTTATTTTCCTATACACGAGAGCCGGTGTCTAGTTCGACATCTGATAAAGTTACATAAATCGAGTCAATCATCCTGTAAGCATTTACAATTCACTTCACGTGCAATAATTAGGCATAGCCTTGAATGAATTGGTATCTCGCCAACAAAGTCGTTATTAACAACCAATGCGGTGCTAGCACGGCCGGCCGCCCATCTGGCTGATATACACTTGCAACTCCACGTACCAAAGGGATCAAATCTTTGATGATTCGGCCCTAGGCCAGCAATACTTTTAGCACTCAGTGATTCATTATCACAATGAGTGTCACAATGAGTGTCACAATGAGTGTCACTAAACGGTGCATATGCCGTTATACTACCAGACGAAGAACAAGTCATTGGCTCGCGCCAATAGAAGTTTTGTCGCCTACAAAGGTGGGTTCATAAACCACCAAAGCTTCGCTAAGAACATTGCGCGTTGCGGCTAAGGTCTTACCTCCAATCCAACTGGCTCATGGCGTTAAAGCCAAACAAAGGATGAGATCATATATGAAATCTAAATAAAGGACAATACAGAGTTACATACTATCAAAGTCCAAAAAGCTTAAATGTGATTTGAACGGAACTCAGTCGCTAATGCGAACCGTGATCAAATCACTATCATGCGCTTAAAGCGCCTTAGCATTTCGACGATCCGTCTAAGGAACTACGCCAATTATAATTAATTATGCTCGACGTAGTTCCCTTAGACGGATCAAGACGATATGGATTCGAATTAAACCGACAATGGCTTATCAAAGCTTTTCACAGGCGCTTCTGCGACTAACAAGCCTTAATTGTATCTGCGCTCGGGGATATTAGGCATTGGTGCTAATCCCTGTTTATCCTCACCTCCTAGGGGTCCCACAAAACCTAGTTCTCCCTAGTAGGGCGTCCCGCTATCTGAGAGTCAAAGTTTTCCCGCACCTACCAGATATCTGGTTTGAGATAGAGATTTGCTCATCCGAGCTTTGTGCGGTTGCGCAACGGGCGGAAGCAAGTGTCTCATGCTTCCGCACATAGCACATTTACGAATGTTCCTGCCGTTCAACAGCGTGAAGCTCTGCTGCTCTTTCCCCAGCCAAGCGTGAGGTCATTAATTCTGGTACGTTTGACGAATCAGACGTGCTAGAAGAGCTACCATAATATACATACGTACCGAAGCGACCAGCCTTAACGCTAAGCTCAGCGTTTAACTTGATTAAAAAGCCGTTTCAAAAGTAGCGAGAAGGAATCGTAAGACATTTGTACGGGCTACGCCTGTACTAAGCCCTCCATAAAAATTGTTACTAAAAGCGCCTCTGGTAATGGGTCAAGCTCCATAGCGTCAATAAGAGTGCGTAAACCTTGGACATGGTCCCCTAGGTCTGTTTCTTGTCAGCCACAAGATAGAGATCTGGTTACCGAATCAATACGGTGGTAGTTAGGTCAAGGTATTCAGCTTTTGTAACACTAATTGTTCAGTTCCTTTTTATTGTAAAGCATTCCGAGCCTTTCTATGGCTTTCGCTGTGACCTTTAAAAGCTGAAATCTCATCGCTCTTGGGCACTAGTTGTTACTTAATTCTTCAAATCACCGAGTCCCTTGAAAGGGACTGAATTAGCTTTGCAAGCATGAACGACTCTTTGAGTTCACTAAGTGTTAAGAGGTGGCTCGTCACAAAATTGTTATTGCATATAAGAGGAATAATTTAGAAGGACAAGAATAGTATCTTCGCTCTTTACATTGTCAAATTACCATACGAGGAGTCGCACTACATAGTTTTACATTAATATATTAAAGTCAGTAGATAATGAGAAGATCGTAACGTTGGAACTTAGATATATTCACCTTATGCGTGAGCCGGATATCCCAATCACAGCAGTAAGTACCCCTAGCGGAATCTTATTGGAGTGCTTGTTATGCCACAAGGGCTTAGTAATGCCCCTGCGACATTCAACAGATGTGTAACCAATCTGTTGAAATCGGTCTGGGATTTCGCACCGAGTTATTTTGATGACGTCATCGTTCATACAGAGCCATGAACGGAAAGTCGGACGTTGAAATACATCGTACTCCCGTCCGAAAGGTTCTGACACTTAAGCGTAAGCATAAGTTGTATGCAAATATCAAGGAGTGTAATTTGCTGCAAGCGAAATACCACTTTTTGGGTGTATCGTGGGTAACTGTGGTGAACGATCCGATCTTAAAAAGATCAAGGCGATCAGGCTTCGGAAGTACTTCAACTTAGCAGCGTACTTACATAAGTTAATGCCGAAATGATAGTACATATTTTTGTTTGTTAAGAAATGTAAAATGGTCATGGAACGGTGATTGTCAGCGTTCTTTTGAGGGTATCAAGGATATCTTGATGCAATCGCTAATATTGGCGATTGCGGGTGGTCTGTGAATTTTGCAATCGGCTGTGGATTAATGCAACATGACTCGGATGGCGCAGCCGCGTCACCTTGAATCAGCTAAACGCAATTATCCAGTGCATGACAGGAACTCCATGCTATAAAATATGCACTGGCTAAGTTTAGGGTCTATCTCTTGGGAAATAGACCATTTATTGTTTATATGGACCATGCGGCTTCACGCACGGCCGTAAACGGTCCAAACCTCTCGTAAAGATGGCGAGATGATTGTATTTATCTGCGGAGTATACTTCTACGTGGACTGCTAACAAGGACGACTTAATGTTGTTGCTGATGTCCTTTCGTGTAGGCCCGATTTTGAGCCGGCTGCGTAGAACGCCAGTGAAATTAAGTTCACTGTTGCAACATCAAGTGTTTCGTCGTCAGCATTACCTGATGATGTCTGAAGAGCCTATCAACACGATAAAACTTTACAAGGTTTGATGGATCACCTTATAAATCCATCAGAACAATCCTTAAAAGGGATTGCCAATTTGTTAAACCTTTGTCAGATCGGTACACAACACGCAATGGCTTACTGTGTTATACAGCCATTGCTGGCGACACTTCGTGTCGTCATTCCACCTCATAATACTTTTCCGACTGTGCATCATGTGAGAGCGTCACGATGCACCAACAAGTGGGTATCGTAGACGTGAGGCGACATATCTCACGGTAATTTGCTGTTTCTACTGTCATCGCAAATACGATACGTACGCAAGTACATACGTGCTTGCGAAGTTTGTCAACGGGTAAAGCTTAGTCCTTCATCCCGTGCTCCCTTACAACCTCTGCCTGTTCCGGCAGAGTGTTGGCAGTCCGTATCAATGGACTTCGTCGTCGGACTTCTAGATGACGCTCACAAGAATACTAGTATTCGTGTGGTTGTTGATCGTTTCAGCAATATGGTACACATTGTTGCAGTACCGGAGTCGATCACAGCCAAAGGCTGTGCTCATACACGATAGTTCGACTCCATGGGTTACCCCGTACTCTGGCCTCAGATCGAGACCCCAGCTTCACGACGGAATTTTGGCAAATCTGTGTTCAAAGCAGCAGCTTTTGACCTTCCCGAAACAGATGGTCAGACAAAACGTGTAAATCATATCCTCGAAGATATACTTCGCTGATACGTTCACTCGTTTACGAGTTGGAGTGAGTCCTTGCCCATGGCAGAGTTTGCCATCAGCAATTTAGTGCAGCTTCTACAGAGCATATACCATTATTTGTGATTGGCTTACGCCATCCACGTATACCAACGTTGCTTGAAAGTGACTCTTAATGAAATGGGTAGAATTCGCTCGAGCAAATATTAATCTTGCTGTTGCTCATCACGCTTTGACTCAACAACAATGCAAAAGATATCGATGTTGATTCAACCAACATTGAAGAGACAAACTCACATAGCAATAAGACTATAACTGACTCAAAAAATAACGATGCAGATATAATCAGCATCAAAAACACAATACCAGTGAATCAATGAACCCTTTACTGAAGTGTAGAATGACATCTCCGCAGTGCACACCGAATGCAGCAGGATAATTTTAACTGTCTAAGGAACCAGTGGTCCGCTTTGTTCTATTGCCGACGCGGTGGACCGACCGATTCGGAACTCTGATAAAAACAGAAAAACAAACGTTATTTTATTTAAAGTTAACGATACAGCCCTACTGTCTACGGTAAGTCTGTCTAAAAATGTGGTAACGAATGTGAGCAATTATATCGGCACGTTCCGTACACGACGAGATGCCTCGTAGGATGCGCATGCATTCTACGGTCGACCGCAACTTGCGCTCGATTTTCCAATTCATCGCGTCAAGCACTATCTACTGTTGACGTTAAGTGACGACAACGGAAACGTCCATAAGCAACGTCCTCCTGGAAGTGCCGGATAATGTGACTTTAATTATGTTGATGTACGGTCAAGCCCTACGAGTAAGTCAAACCCGATTGATTCTCTTTCTCCACATCCATTGATAAATTCGAGTGATGAACAGCCTTTCTAGCTGAACGCTTTTTGACGCGGTCCTGAAATGGCCTTTATGATTCAGGCAACCCTGTTTATTACAATCTCGCGCGTGAGTATGCCTCCACAGATTTCATTAGCAAATCTTACACATCTAGTACAACGAAGTTTATGTTTTAATTTCACTGCTTTTGAAATTGTTAAAAAATTCCCGCTGAGCTTCCAGCGGATCGTGTGCGGCACGAGATTGATCTGGTGCTCGATTCGAAGTATTGCTGACGCGGCAGTGGCCGTTGCTGCGTGATCAAGTCATCGCAATTGATGAAATTTCTGAGAGCCGCCATAAGGCTAGCCATGTTCGCGAGAGTATCTCGCCACATTCGAGTCCGACTTCTGTGTGAAGAAAGCCACCGCCGGATAACGGATTGTGCACGATTTCAACAAGCTAAATTACGCCACGATTCCGGCTTAAACGCCGATTCCTCGAAAAGACATGGTACTTGTGGCATGACTATCCACTCCCAAAGCATCCCACTCGGGGTGCCGACCGCAAGGAATAGAATGTCACTGTTTCACTAGAATCTGATAGAAACCGTCTATCAGATCTATAGCGCTGTAGATCTCGCTCCCGATCATGGTATCCAGGTCTTAAAACGCTGCAGCTACGTTTATTCAGATGGTGATACAAGTACTTCGTCCGCTTTGAGGTTTCACACCCAGCTATTTAAAGTGCACCTTCGACATTTAAAGCGGATGTTTCAAGTGATGCTCGAGATCAAATTGTATACGAGCTTGGAGAAATGTGTTCTTTGCGCTCCCGATATTCTTGTCCTCGGTTGCTACGTCAGCAAGGAAGGTGTCCGCGCTGATCATGAGAAGATCTCATCGATATGTTCCTGGCCGACACCCAGGAAACCGGCTGAATTACGCCAATGGCTCGGCTTGGCGAACTACCTGCACAAGTATACCAAAAAATTGCTGAGCTTAATCAGCCATTGTCGACATTGCTTAAGAAGGACGCCGTCGGATTGTGGAACGCAGAGGGTCGGGAGCAGTCGTTCACGACACATGAAACCTGCTGAGAAGAATAATCCCATCCAGGATTAGGAACTTTTAGCTATGTGTTACGCATTGTTAAGTCCAGGATATATTTATTCGGCGCGTTTTCGGTCTATACAGGTCATGCCTCATTGCGCACCTGTAGGCGAGCACGTCTTAACGCGACCACGCTCTACTTAAGCACACACCCTAGCACAGAAAGGAAGCGGTTAGACGGTCTTCTCTTGCGTGAGGTAGTTGTGGTGGGCGCATTAGCGACCTCACCCAACGCACTAAGTACTCTAGTAAAGGGTCGTCACAGGAGCGGTGATCCGACTCCTCGTGCGCACTTGCCAAGAAGGAAGTATTTTTCGGACTGATTTATATTTAATCGTATTAAATATAAACACCTATTTTTACCAATCATATATGTCATCACTGTAGATAACACTAATTTGTATTGCGAGCGTATCTTTCAGATACCTCGCGCAACGGATGACGCTGGCGTCATCCCTAAATAATAAATGCCATCATCACCCGTGAGCTCTTGATAACAGCATATTGCGCGCATTGCTTACTCTCGCGTTGAATAGTTTGTGCAACATCGACGTCCTTACGTTCCGACGGGATGGGCGGTTCCGCCTCACCAATTTGCGATACCTTGTGAAAAACGTGCCACACTTGGAAAACGACCGACTTATGCATGCAGCAAGTTTTCTACTTCCATGGCTGATTGAGCTCCTAATGTGAATGCACCTATGTGCATCACATACACAAGGGTGGGTTACAATGTGAACCACACCCAAGTGGTGGGTCTAATTGCTTTAGTTAAGTAATTGACCATCCACTTAAGTACACAAAGTGTACTTAACGAGGACTGTGTAACATTAGGCAACTTTAGCCCGTTACACCATTCCCCCCTTAAAGAACGAATTTACATTTTAAATTCGTCAAAGAGGAGCGAGGAATTGCGAGCAGCTTTACGCGCCGCTAGTTCACTCAATCACTCTAGCGATCTGTATTCACATACACGGCGCCAAAGATGCCACCGAAAAGTAGCCACGTTGGTGGGTCGTCTGCGAAGGCGCCCACTCTACGTCACACTAAGCGCACGCGCCGCATTAACACGCCGGCAGCGTCTAATGCCTTAGTCGAAACGCCGACAGCTACTGCTGCTGTCGCGTTAACAGGGCTTAAGGATCCATCCCACTTTAACAGTAAGGATGTTGATCCGTCGCTCATTGTCGACTACAGTAAGTCGACACCGTTTCCGTCTCTAATAGTAGTGATGCGGACAACGAGCTCATGAGGAAGGATGATGGCGCATTATTGCCCATCCAAACTTCTCTCATTGCTTCAAACATGGAGACAGCAAAGTTTTCTAATGCTGTCTCGTCGTCTGCGCTGATTAGCGCAGTGACCATTAATGAGAGCGCTGCCCTTATAGGCGCAGCCGCTTCTCCGTTGGGTTAAAATACAACGTCTATTTCTCAGGCCATTATCCAAACTGGTTCTGACATATAGCCTAAAGCTCCGCCGACGACACGTGAACGTGCTCAGTCGGTGTCACAAGCCAGTCCTTTTGAACGTGGCTATGTGATGGGTGGCATATCATCGATACGCCTTCCATCTAAATGGCCTCGTTTAAATGGGTCAAGAGCGTCGCTCCTTGAGCGCGCTCTTCTAGACGCTCATAAATATTATGGCGACTTTAAATCATACTAGGCTAAGGGAAAGTCGCTTGAGCGTATTTTACCGATCCCGGTCGTGTTGCGTTCAAATGAAATGCCCGATGAATGCGAGGCGGAATTCACGCGCCGCATTCATCCGCATCGAATTAGTTTCGCCCGCTTGCGTGCGAAAGAAATTATGGGCGTTACTGTACCTACTGTATCTCCTCACAACGCTGCTTCTGCTAGTCCATTTAAGACTAGCGAAGAGGCCTCAGCTGGTGCTCCTTTTCATAGGCAGCCACCAAGCCGGGTACATCAATACGTAGGGTACGGTTCGGTTCCCAAGAGCTAAAACTCTTCGGGTAAACTCTCCTTAGGACGAGGATCTGATACATTTGCCTAACGGAGCGGTGGGCAAGCAACCTTCTAACAAGGAAGCGTTTATTCCCACCCGCATTAATCAGTGCAGGCGGCGCCGATATGAGTGGCGACATCGCCTACCTACTCGCGGTTGCCTTACCTTCGTCCGTTCAGTCGCAGGCGCTAAGCGCTGCTGAATGACGTATTGTGGATCTCGAGGGTCAAGTCTGGCGACTGAGCTCGGATCTTTGTGATGTCCGAGCGAAGGATCGTCAGGGTTATGAACGCCTGAAGACTCGCTTGGACCTTCTGGAGAAGATTTTGCTGAGGGATCCGCGTTACTCGCGTGATGTTTCTCGCTCTCCGAGTCCTGTTCGTGGTGGGAGGAGTCGGTCGTCTGATAGTTTTTCGCCTTCTCCGTCTCCCTCACCCGAACGACGCTCGACTCACAATCGGCGTCACCATCGGTTTCCTTAGACGGATGGAGGTATGTGACCTCATTTGGGTCTACATACCTTTTCAGACGACCCACATAAAATACGGGGCGCGTCTTCATATACGGGCGAAGGGTGAGCCTGTAATTTAGGTCTCCAACCTCTTTAACCACCGTAAAGGGCCCAATGAAACGCGGCAACAGCTTCGTAGTACCACCAGCTAGTACAAAAATTGCATTTTTAGGTAGGGTAGCGGTACTTAATAGTTCTTTTTCACCCACTCTAAAGCGTTCATTATTTTTGCGACCATCTCGGTCCGCATATTCTTTTTGCTTGTCATGTGCGCTTGCGATCGCGTCACGGACTTTTCGTGTGATAGCTAAGTCGCTCATCCACAAAGCGTTGAGCCTCGCTCACGTTTTTAGCATCAAACTCGCCTATGATACCGCAAAGAGGTCGGTCAAAAGGCGTAGTTTTATGGACCACTGCGAAACTGGCTGGGTCACTAGCGCAAGTTTCTGTCGTTGAGATGATACCCTCATGGGTCATCGTCATATTGACGAAACTATGTCCCTCTTTCGCACCGAGCATAGTGAGGGGCCCTCCCCCTACTAAGACTCAGGCTGCGCACAAACGAGACTAGCGTTCGAGGATGGCGCAGTCCGTTAGTATAAGACGGTGTATCACCCGTACTGGCGTGGACACTGTTATTTATAGCGAACTCCACAAAGGGCAATTCCTTGCTCCACTCTTTGGGAGTTGCTAAAGTGCGTAAGACATCCGCCACGACCCGATATGCACGTTCTGTTTGGCCATCGGTCTGGGGATGATCTGCGGTCGACATGTGGAGCTTGCTACCTAGCAGCTCAAACACATGTCGCCAAAAAACAGACGTAAAACGAGGATCCCGGTCCGATACTATGGACTCGGGCATCCCGTGTAGTCGGTAAACATGATCCAGGAACAAGAGAGCTGCCTCCTTGCCTGTGATCGATGTCTTACATGGTGCTAAATGCACCAT
>NC_090619.1:1002924-1040664 GCF_004359215.1 Bremia lactucae
CGTATTGATGTGCCCGGCTTGGCGGCTGCCTATAAAAAGGAGCACCAGCTGAGGCCTCTTCGCTAGTCTCAAATGAACTAGCAGAAGCAGCGTTGTGAGAAGAAACAGGGGGTACAGTACCGCCTATGATTTCTTTCGCACGCAAGCGGACGAAATTAATTCGTCGTGACCGCTGTTTCATCAGAATCGGGATGAATGCGGCGCAAGAATTCCGCCTCGTATTGGTCGGGCGTTTCATTTGAACGCAACACGACCGGGATCGGGAAAATACACCCAAGCGATTTTCCCTAAGCCCTCCATGATTTAAAGACGCCATAATAATTATGTGCGTCAACACGCTCTAGGAGCGACGCTCTTGGCCCGTTTAAACGAGGCCATTTAGATGGAGGGGCATCTTTGGTATGCACCCGTCACATAGCCACGTTAAAACGACTGGCTTGTGACACCGACTGAGCACGTTCACGTGTCGTCGGCGGAGCTTTAGGCTCAGAATCCTCTATGTCAGAACCATTATGGAGAATGGTCTGAGCATAAGGCGTTGTGGTTTAACCCAATAAAGAAGCAGCTGCGCCTTTATGGGCAGCGCTCTCATTAACCGTCGCTGCGCTATCCAGCGCAGACGACGAGACAGCATTCGTAATGTTGCTGCATCCATGTTTGAAGCAATGAGAGAAGTTTGGATGGGCAATAATGCGCCATCATGAGCTCGTTGTCCGCATCACTACTATGAGGTGACGGCAACGGTGTCGACTTATTGTAGTCGACAATGAGCGACAGATCAACATCCTTACTGTTAAAGTGGGATGGATCCTTAGGCCTGTTAACGCGACAGCAGCAGTAGCTGTCGGCGTTTCGACTAAGGCATTAGACGCTACCGGCATGTTAATGCGGCGCGTGCGCTTAGTGTGAGGTTGAGTGGGCGTCTTCGCGGACGACCCACTAACGGGGCCCCCTTTCGGTGGCATCTTTGGCGCCGTGTATGTGAATACAGATCGCTAGAGTGATTGAGTGAACTAGCGGCGCGTAAAGCCGCTCGCAGTTCCTCGCTCCTCTTTGACGAATTTAAAATGTAAATTTGTTCTTTAAGGGTGGGATGGTGTAACGGGCTAAAGTTGCCCTAATGTTACACAGTCCCCGTTAAGTACACGTGGTGTACTTAAGGGGATGGTCAATTACTTATATAAAGTAACTAGACCCAGCACTCGGGTGTGGTTCACATTTGTGACCAACCCTTGTGCATGTGATGCAAATAGGTGCATTCACATTAGGAGGGATGACGGCTACGCAAGGTATCTAGAAAGATACGCTCGCAATACATATTAGTGTTATCTACACAGATAACATTTTTGATTGGTAAAAATTGGTATTTATATTTAATGCGATGACATATAAATCAGTCTGAAAACTACTTTCTACTCGGTAAGTGCGCACGAGGAGCCGGATTACCGCTCCCGTGACGACACTTTACTAGAGTACTTAGTGCGTTGGGTGAGGTCGCTAAGGCAGAACTAGTCAACCTACACTAGTTACAGTGAAGGTGGGGTGCCTCGACAATTTAACGTACATGACGTGCAGAGGAAGGTTCTAAGTCGCTAAGAAGTCTTAGCTACTAAAGGTAAATTTTAAGGCCTTAGATTAGAGAAAAAGTAAAACTGTATTAATATATAAGTTCCTTCATAACGATCTTGTATCTACTGGCTATTATATATTAGTTACTAGCTATGCAATGCGCCTCCTTGTGCGACGCCTAATCGTGTCTTGCAACGATTGGTGGGGTTGATTTAAACTTAAATCAAACAATCAATAGAACTAATGTCTTATTGCGTCAATAGTGCCAAATTTGATAATAGTGGAATTTCTTAGTTAAAATTAATAGACGATAATGTTGTACTACTTTATTTATTTCCTCTCGTAGAAAATAATAGTTATTCTTCCTGTTATAGAAAATAATATATTTGTAACGGTACACAAGGTGAAATCGTGATTTTCTCTTGTAACTTGTAGGCGGGCACGTCGTAATGCGGCCACGCTCTACTTAGGCACACACCCTAGCACAGCGAGGAAGCGGTTAAACCTGCTTCTCTTGCGTGCAGTGAGGTAGTTGTGGTGGGCGCGCAAGCGACCTCACCCAACACACTAAGAACTCTGGTAAAGTGTCGTCACGGGAGCGGTAATCCGTCTCCTCGTGCGCACTTACCAAGTAGGTAGTAATTTTCAGACTGATTTATTATTAATAGAATTAAATACAAATACCTATTTTTACCAATTAAAATGTTATCTCTATAGATATCATTTAATATGTATTACGAGCGTATCTTTATAGATACCTCGCGTAACTGATGACGCTAGCCGTCATCATGGATGACGCTGGGCGTCATCCCTCCTAATGTGAATGCACCCATGTGCATCACATCCACAAGGGTTGGTCACAAATGTGCACCACACCCGAGTGTTGGGTCTAATTACTATTATTTAGTAATTGACCATCCCCTTAAGTACACCAAATGTACTTAATGGGGACTGTGTAACATTAGGGCAACTTTAGCCCGTTACACCATCCCCCTCTTTAAGAACGAATTTACATTTTTAAATTCGACAAAGAGGAGAGAGGAACTGCGAGCAGCTTTACGCGCCGCTAGTTCACTCGATCACTCTAGCGCACGTGTTTCCATACACGGCGCCCAAGATGCCACCTAAAAGGGGCCACGTTGGTGGGTCGTCTGCGAAGACGCCCACTCAACCTCGCACTAAGCGCACGCGCCGCGTTAACACGCCGACAGCTACTGCTGCTGTCGCGTTAACGGGGCTAAAAATCCATCCCACTTTAACAGTGAAGGGGTTCATCCGTCGCTCATTGTCGACTACGTTGAGTCGACACCGTTGCCGTCACCTCATATTAGTGATGCAGACAACGAGCACATGAAGAAGGATGATGGCGCATTATTTTCCATCCATACTTCTCGCATGGCTCACAACATGGAGACAGTAACATTCACGAATGCTTTCTCGTCGTCTACGCTAGATAGCGCAGCGACAGGTAATGAGAACGCTGCCCATGAAGGCGCAGTCGCTTCACCGTTAGGTGAAACTTCAACGTCTTATGATCAGACCATAATCCGTAATGGTTCGGACATAGAGGATTCAGAGTCTAAAGCTCCGCCGACGGACACGTGAACGTGCTCAGTCGGTGTCACAAGCCAGTCGTTTTAGACGTGGCTATGTGACGGGTGGCATATTACTGATGCCCCCTCCATCTAAATAACGTCGTTTAAACAGGTCAAGAGCGTCGCTCCTAAAGCGTGCTCTTCTTGACACTCATAATTATTATGGCGTCTTTAAATCATGGAGGGCTCAGGGAAAATCGCTTAGGTGTTTTTCCCGATCCCGGTCGTGTTGCATACAAATGACACGCCAAACCAATTCGAGGCGGAAATTTTACACGCATTCATCCGCATTCCGATGCGCTGAAACAGCGGTCGCAGCGAGTTAATTTCGCCCCCTAAGAAATCATAGGCGCTATTGTACCCCTGCTTCTTCTGACAACGCTACTTCTGCTAGTCCATTTGAGACAAGCGAAGAGATTTGAACTGGTGCTTCTACTTTCATAGGCAGCCACCAAGCCGAGCACATCAATACGTAGGGTATCGATCGGTTCCCAAGAGTCAAAACTCTTCCGGTATCCTTTCCATTGGACGAGGATCTGATACCGTTGCCTCATGGAGCGGTGGGCAAGCATCCTTCCAACAAGGAAGCGTTGATTTCCACTTGCATCCATTAGTGCAGGCGGGCCCGATAGGAGTGGCGATCTCGCCCAACTACTCGCGGCTGCCTTACCTTCGTCCGTTAAGTCACCGGCGTTAAGCGCTGCTGAACAACGTATTGCGGATCTCGAGGGCCAAGTCTCACGACTGACCTCGGATCTCGTTGATGTCCGAGCGAAGGCTCGTCAGGGTTATGAACTCCTGAAGACTCGCTTGGACCTCTTTTAAAGGATAATGCTGAGGGATCCGCGTTACTCGCGTGATGTATCCCGCTCTCCAAATCCTGTTCGTGGTGGGAGGAGTCGGCCCGATAGTTTTTCACCTTCACCGTCCTTCTCATTCGAACGACGCTCGACTCACAGTCGGCATCACCATCGGTCTCCTTAGACGGATGGGGATATGTGACCTTATTTGGGTCTACATACCGTTTCAGACGACCCATGTACAATACGGGTGCGTCTTCATATACGGGAGAACCGTGAGCCTATAATTTAGGTCTTCAACCTCTTCTACCACCGTGAAGGGCCCAATGAAGCGCGGAAGCAACTTCGTAGCACCTCCAGGTAGTACATAATTTGCATTTTTAGGTAGGGTATCAGTACTTGATAGTACTTTTTCACCCACTCTAAAGCGTTCATTATTCTTGCGACCATTTCGGTCCGCATATTCTTTTTGCTTGTCCATAGCGCTTGCCATCGCGTCACGGACTTAACGTCTGATGGCTAATCGCTGATCCACAAAGCGTTGAGCCTCGCTCACGCTTTAAGCATCAAACTCGCCTATGATACCGCCGAGAGGTCGGTCATTAGGCGTAGTTTTATTGACCACTGCTAAACTGGCAGGGTCACTAGGGCAAGGTTTTGTCTTTGAGATGATACACTCATGGGTCATCGTCATATTGACGAAACTGTTTCCCTATTTCGCACCGAGCACAGTCTGGGGCCCTCCTCCACTTAGACTCGGGCTGCGCACAAACGAGACTGGCGTCCGAGGATAGTGCAGTCCGTTAATATAAAAGGTGTCTCACCCGTACTGGCGTGGACACTGTTATTTATAGCGAACTCCACAAAGGGCAATTGCTTGCTCCGCTCTTTGGGAGTTGCTATAGTGCATAAGATAACCACCACGACCCGATTGGCACGTTCTGTTTGGCCATCGGTCTGGGGATGATCTGCGGTCGACATGTGGAGCTTGCTACGTAGCAGCTGAAACACATGTCGCCAAAAACCAGACGTAAAACGTGGACCCGATCCGATACTATGGACTCGAGCAATCCGTGAAGTCGGTAAACATGATCCAGGAACAAGAGAGCTGCCTCCTTGCCTGTGATCAATGTTTTACATGGTGCCAAATGCACCATATTGCTCAGTCTGTCTACAAAGACGACAAGCCCTGTCCGACCCTAGTGATGGGGCATCATGCCAAACATGAAGTCCAGGCTTACAAACTTCCAAAACAGTTGGTTGGAATCAATAGCAGCTTCAGCGGTACCCTGATCAATGATGCAGGCTTAATGCGCTTACACTGTTCGCAAGAGCGAATATAGTTGGCCATCCATCTATATAGGTGTGGCCACCAAAATTCCTCTGATACTTGTAAGATTATCTTTTCACGGCTCAGATCCCCATTAGGTGGCGCATAATGGAGCTTGTGAAGGATCATCAGCTTGTATTCTATGTCATGAGGCACATAGATTCTCAAGGGATCACAAGGTGACAGCTGATGCCATAACAGGCCATCGCTGTAGCTAAACCGATTAAGCATGGCTTTCAGGTGCGACGGAAGAATTACCTTTTGTCCACCAATGCGATCTAACAGCAGGTGACAATGGTCGTCCTGACTGTAGCTCTCTTTTATTTCAGAGGCTAATGAGCTCGTCACGTGGTATGTCTTCATGGCTGCCAACGCTGACGGCTGAAATTGTGCTTTCGCACTAGACACACTTTCCTGGTGTCTTACCTCGAAGTCTGGTCTAAGCGATAAGGCGACAGCCAAGACATTTGACTTACCCAGCTTGTATTAAACTTTGAAATATAATTCAGAGAAGAATGTAAGCCATCTTGCCATTCAAGGCGAGAAATGATGTGAGTTTGTTGTCGGTCCGCAGTGATGCGTGATCCGTAAAAAACACAAATAGCTCGGTGCCTAGTAGGGTGCACACGAAACTTGACAAGAGCATACTTTATTGAAAGTAGCTCTTTGTCATGCATGGGTAATTTAGTTCCGCGGATTTTAAAAACCGGGACTGATAAGAGATGACACGGTCAACACCGTCGTCATCCTTCTGCACGAGCGTGCTGCCGATTGCAAATTACTTGCATCGCAGACGACGCTAAAGGGCTTATTCGCGTCTGGCAATGGCAAGACTGGTGCCTCAACATGAGATTGCATCACTGGTTTGAACGCATCATCTTGTTATTTAACCAAAACCCATTTCTGTGTCCTTTTTAAGGAGGTCATATAATGCTTTAGTTTGCTCAGCATAATTCTTGCTATATTTATGCTAGTAATTAGCGAGCCCTAGTAATTGGCGCAAATCCTTCACATGCCGTAGGATAAGCCATTCCTTTACCGATAATACCTTGTCTGGGTTTGCTCGTACACCATGGGTACCTACGATGTAACCCAGCACAGGTATCTCAGGGACCCCTATGCTGCATTTTTGCAAGTTGACGTACAATTGGGCGTCCTTTAAAGTCTACAACACAGCGTCTAAATGACACTTGCGCGAGTCGATTGCGCTCGGCCTCAGCCCTACTTTGCATGAATACATCGTCAAAGTAATGGGGCGCGTAGCCACGGTGCTGACGCGTCACCTGAGCCACCACTCGATTGAATGTCGCTGTTGCGTATTTGAACCGTCGCGCCATCACAAGCCACTCCCAAAGCATACCGCGTGGGGTGCTTACTGCCGTTTGGCTACATCGGACTCTCTCATGAGTACCTGATAGTAGCCATCCTTCAAATCTGACGCGGAAAAGATAGTCGACGTTCCCATGGAATTCAACAAATTGTCTCACCGCGGGATTGGCGTTTGCGCCGGTATGGTCGCCGTGTGCAGCTTATTGTTAGCATGAACCACGCACCATCCACCTGTGGATTTACGCACATAAAAGGTCGGGCTGCAGTGATGCGATTTGCTCTCACGCACATGTCCCGGCTTGGCTCGCTTGTCGAACAAATTATCGATATAATCGACTAGTTCTTTCGTCAACGGCCATTGCCTGGTCACACAGTACTTGGTGCCAGGTTCGAGGTCGATCTCGTACCCGATGCCCCTATCTGGTGATAGGCGGCTCGGCACTTCTACTAGGAACACATCGCGATGTTTCCACAAAGCCTCAAAGAACGGACTGTATTTCAAGGCAGCTCAGCCTTGAGCAGCGAACAGTTTCTTTTTGTCCGTTTCTAGGACGCTCTCGTCCATTGTGGACGACGAGCAAAAGTCCACCAAGTCCTCTTCTGGAACTGGTGTGACTATTTCGTGGATCTTTCCTTCCTTTAATTCGGAAAGGAACAGAAACCACGACATCTCCGGAAGATTTACTATATCCTCGACAGATTTAAAGACTTGTCGGAGCAGCTCACTTGAGGATGCCTCCGCATTTTCGTCTTTGACAGCCTCGAACACCTCGTTGAAAGGCCCGTTCTCTTTAATAGAAACTGATCCAAAAGTCACTCGTTTAGACGCACCTTTGATCGTCCTAATCGGTCAAATACTCGTTCTTCGAGTCACCACGACCTTTGACTGGGAAGCAGGTGCCTTTGCTCTTTTCTAGGCACTGTGCCGGTTTATGCGACGCATAACTTCCTGTCAGCTTGCCGTCTACTGCCACAGGCTCTCGGCTCTGTGCAGGACATTCGGACGCATGACTACTTGTCATCGTCCTTTTCAACACCCCAGTCTCCACGAGCTGGGTAGGAATTGGTGACGTTTGACATCTTGTCAACGCACCCTCAACTGTATTCGAAACGACATCACTTGCACACGCCTCTCGCAGGAGCACATCTTTTCCGGTGTCCTGCGTAGAGTTCGTAACTGTGCATGTACGCCAGTCAATCCATAGTTGGTGTTTTAGCAACATTGGCATGCCTAGGATGAGGTCATACGAACTCTCCATACCTAGCACTGTAAATTTCTCGTTACAAGAGAAGTCACTAAAGCTCAAGGCGAGTTCTATCTGAACTCCCTCTTACTTAACGAGCGCGCCGTTCGCTAAACGAATGGTCGCCTCTTCTCGCTTGCCATCCTGGCAAAGCGACTCAAACATCGCCGGTCTCTTTCTTAATTCCGCGATTTTACTAAATTTTATGATGCACCCGAATCCACTAGGAAAGTCATCACCTAGTCATAGCCTCTTACTTGAGCGCTATAGACTAGCAGGGTTGAGGTCCAAAATTTCGAGACTTCAGGGACTATGCTACCCATTTGTTCCACAATTCTGAACATAGGGGTAGCTTCAGAGTCCGCGTCAGTAGGGCATTCCACCCCTACTGCTCTCCTGCATTTTTCGACCCCTCAGTGGCGATGCAGAATTCATGCGTCTCGCGCGCTGATTCTTGTCATCGCTCTTTGGGAAGGGAAACCTCTTGCTAGGCATCTTTGCCCCGGCAGGGACCCTGACGTAGCAGCGAGCTATAATGTGGCCGCGCTTGCCGAGCTAAATCGTGCTACTTGAAACTTTTTCTTGCGACGGCCATTCTCTTCTCACGTTGTCGATCGCATTTTTCAGGTGACTTCGCTATTTATCGTTATTACATGCAGTTCTCACCCAAACGTTTTGAGTTTCCTTACTCTTCTTCTCACTCGTGGCTCGCTCTCTCAATCCTCTCGTGGGCCACATTTATAGCAACCAACGTCTGCATTGCCCAACTCCATGGGAGTGGCATCTGACCTCTTGGCCGACAAAATATACCAAGCTGTCCCCGAGGCACTGTTGTAGGATTTCTCCTCAACGAAGGCGATTTGGATTGCCTCTTTCATCTTCGACGGCACCTTTCTGAAAAGGGCCTGTCGCGATGGGCCATGAGATGAGTCCGTTCTTAAACGTGGGTACCTTTTTATGTTCTCCTGGAATCGAACCTAAGGTAAAAGATGCCGAAGCGAGCGCATCTCTTGTACATAATCTTGCAGAGATCGCTTCGCCTGTCACGCTCCAAAGAAGCGTGCCTAAAGCAACACATCGTTGTTCGGCGGCTGGTACATGGCGCGAATATTTGTCTTAAATATCGCCCATGTAGGGAACGCCTTTCTGTCCGCCATAAGTGCCAAGTAAGCCCACTCTGAGGCCTTACCGCGCAGATGCGACATGGCGTACGACACCATCAGGCTGTCGCCAGCGATGAGCTGGGCGACACCGTATTGCTCCACGGCTTAAAGCCAGTGGACAATCGTGCGCGTTGCAGTTCCATCGAACTTGAGCGAGTCCATCCAAATGGTCCTCGGCTGATGCGGCCGGGCAGAGAGCATCTCAAAAGTCCTGTTGAGAGCCTTGCTCCGAGCCTGCTCATGCCTCAGCTCATCATGAGTCTGAGTGACGGACTCCGCCGCAGCATGGCTCTGTGCCTCGGACGCGGCTCTCCGCTGTTCGAGCACGAATGCCTCAAACTGCTCCAACTGAGCAACATGTTGCTCAAGAGGACTGCCCAAGAGCCTGGCCAGGGCTTGTTCACCAAGTTCCTGCGCCATGTGTCCTGTTACCTCCAGGTGATGTTCGGACAGGTGGAAAAAATGAGCCCAATCGATGTTGAGGCTCATCCTCACGTACACACGCAGAGATGCGGGTCGTGGGAAGGATTTCAAGTGCTACCAAGTGTAGGCGGGCACGTCGTAATGCGGCCACGCTCTACTTAAGCACACACCCTAGCACAGCGAGGAAGCGGTTAAACCTGCTTCTCTTGCGTGCAGTGAGGTAGTTGTGGTGGGCGCGCAAGCGACCTCACCCAACACACTAAGAACTCTGGTAAAGTGTCGTCACGGGAGCGGTAATCCGTCTCCTCGTGCGCACTTACCAAGTAGGTAGTAATTTTCAGACTGATTTATATTTAATAGAATTAAATACAAATACCTATTTTTACCAATTAAAATGTTATCTCTATAGATAACACTAATTTGTATTGCGAGCGTATCTTTCAGATACCTCGCGCAACGGATGACGCTAGCCGTCATCACGGATGACGCTGGGCGTCATCCCTCCTAATGTGAATGCACCCATGTCCATCACATCCACAAGGGTTGGCCACAAATGTGTACCACACCCGAGTGTTGGGTCTAATTACTATTATTTAGTAATTGACGATCCCCATAAGTACACCTAATGTACTTAACGGGGACTGTGTAACATTAGGGCAACTTTAGCCCGTTACATAACTTGTCTTTTTTTTAAGCGTTAGAATAGTATTATAGTTGTGATCTTTATTAAGCTTCTTTCTAATTTAAAAACAACCGTTTTACTTCATTCGTAGGTGTCGGGAAACTTAATTGGCACCTGACGATTTTCATCGGGTGACCAAAGATTACCACCGGCAAGCAGCTCGTTTATTTCATCACACGAGAGTTTTACAGACGCAATTGCTTCGAAAACCTTCTGAGTCGATGTGGTTTTTGGAAAGTTGTGTAAAAGCCGAATTATGTTTTCTGCTTCCATTAACAACAACGAGTCTTGAAAAAGCGATAGCAGACCTTCACATAAGTACATCAAACCAACAATTTCACTGCATGCTATTCGTATTGATCATTTAGGAGCCTTACCCATGCTAGCTTGAAAAAAAAACGGCGTCCCCAGTAGGACGTAGACATCCCAGATGCGCAGCGCGAGATCAAGCGGTAAGCTTCGAGTAAAAAGAGTGAGGGCCCTTGCAAATAGTTTTTGTCAGTGTGCAGCCATCCGAATCATTTATTGGAAGCATACCAGTCAACGGCATACATCTGTGGGTCAATACCAGCCTCGTGAAAATGCGCCGCCAGAACGGGCAATTCGTATCGAAGTATCTCGTTGTACACACCAATGTAATGAAACGTCTGAGCCATGACATAAAAGATATAAAATAATCAGTGAAAACAGTTTTTGATAGACCAGCGAAGTCTTTGACGTACTCGTCTTGCTCCTAGACGAAACATGTCAAAAAGAAGAATTGAACTCATCAAAGCAACTAAAGCTTTAAACGCAGTGAAACTGTCCATGTGAAAGCACAGCGTGGCCGCCAAATAACTCATTCCTTGCACATAGCCTAGGTCCGGTCGGTAGCATATATATGCCTCCAAAACCTCAGTGGTACGCTCAGTGCCTTCTGCACCAGGCTGAAATAGTGGATGATGGCCAAAAGTGCGAGGCATGTCAATATTTACGAGCTTGATGCTGCGTTCCCCGTGAGCGACGAGCATTTCCGCGATGCTAACGGCATCCTGTAATATGTTCTGCGTAGGCAGGACTGCAGACGACCTCCTTGCTCTTCTCAGGTTGTTTGTATCGAATGCATCCAAACTCCATGCTTTCAATTGGCCCGTTGATAACGTCTCGACTATCGTATTCTTCGCAATCAAAGGTAGCGCCATACATTGTGCCGCAACTAATGATTGGTCATCTTCCACATTTGGTTCCGATATAGACGAGGCGCTGCTCGCGCTCGAAACACTTCTTGTCCGTAGCTCGCATATCCCCCTAAAGCTGCCAGAACTCAGCGCGAGCGATTCAATCACCGAATGATCAACATGTCGCTTCAAAGACATCTCCATCTGCACAGCCTGAGCTCGCGATTTGCATATCTCAAACAAATCCTCACTAACTTGGAGTTTGTTTCCAAGCAACCATGCCCACACACGACCACGAAATTCCTTTGGAATACCGGCGAAGCACAGCGATTCCAGCATAGAAACATCGTCGCGCATGCGTCCGCTTAGCAGAGTAGAAACAACATTTTGCCATATCTCAGCGTAGGTCTGCTTCATCTTTGTAAGCTGTTGTCGTTTTCGTTCCACACGCCGTTTCTTCGATACGCAATCAAGACGTCTCTTCCAGCGACTTAAAGTTGGCTTTGATGCACTGATAAGGCTTCTCCTGGCGATGTCTGAGTCTATAGACGGCCGATTTAGACCGAAGTAAGCTTCTTGCAGCATCGAACGCAATTCTGCAACCCAGCGACGGCGCTCCTGCTCCGTCGTAGCACTCAAATATAGCTTTCTTGTTGGCTTTTGAAGCACAAACACAAAGTTGCCAGGATGACAAACCAGATTTTGGTCGTCAATCTGCACCATTTCATCATAATTTTTAAACAATCACCTCCACAATTTATAACTCGATTCCGTAATTCTATCGACTAAAAACGGACCACTTGTATGTTTCCCAACGTCAACAGAAGCCGTGGCTTGCGGCCTGATTTGGTAGAGTACGTCATTTCACCCTGCAAAAATCGGCATTAGCCTCTGATAACAGCATTAGCTTGTTTTCGAATAGCTTTCCTTTGTGAGCATAAAGTAACGAATTCGCCAGATTTTAAGGTGTTTGCTCTGTATAAAAGAAGCAGTAAATTCAAAGACATAAGTCACAAAGCCATGTTTAATACAATCAGCTCTGTACGCGCCTGTTTGTGCAGATAGCCCTGCAGCACCAGGTCGTCACCAAATTTCATGACTTGTACCGACCGACTCGAAATACCTATAAAAACATTAAATTATTTTCTGAAAAATTATACAATGCTTAGGCAGTAATATTATTGTGCCCAACACTAGAAATGCGACGCCCAGGGGTGGCCGCAGCCTCGACGTCTCTCTCGTTGACATCTACACCGCTTGCGATTAACAGCAACATTCGCCGAATTAATCCGTCTGTCGGTTCCTTGACTTCCTATAATGCTTCACTTGCAGATTCTGGCAGATGGTCACTCCCGCCTCTGAACCATTACATGACGTTGCCAAGAAATTTGATGCCTTCAAGATTCATCAACGTTGTGGATAATTTTACAAGTAGCAGCAGCAATGAATCAAACTCACAAAATGAAAACCGAACTGAGCCAACTTTTAGCTCCGTAATGAACAATTTGCTTAATAATGAGGACGCAGAATTCGCGCACGACCACTTTCTGCTGCCCCCTTTAGCACATTGGCAGAATATGGTAGATACTAATGATACAGCCTCGGAACCCGTTGACCGGCCGGAAGAAATTGACTTAACTCTCTTGTCTTCTGATGAAGACGAGGACGGCGTTCAGAATATAACAGATGGCGGAGACATATTCGAGATCCTGGACGCCTCAGATACGCCGGGTATTTCGCTGCCGGTGCCGTTTTGTCGGAAACGGCGTAGGCCAGGAAGTAGTGAGCTAAAAGTGCTGGTTCCAAAGCGACAGCGTATGGCAGACAAGATGAGGAGCGCTGAGTCCACGAATATTAACATTCAGAATAGCGAGGTGGTTGAGGAGTTTAAGCGACGACTTAAATGCAGCATTTGTCTGGATGTACTACAGGACATGACTTCCACAATATGTGGTCACATTTTCTGTGCTGGCTGCATCGACCAAGCGGTCCGAGCCAATGGAAAGTGCCCACTTTGCCAGCGTCACGTACACCCTAAGGACACGCATCGTCTCTACTTCTAAAGTTTAAGCTCGACCGACAAGTGCAGTAGGCAGTGTATATTTATCAGACTTAGAACTCTACGATTGTGGTACTTCCAGCTTGTCTGCTGTCTTTGGAGTAGTATTGATTCATGCTAAGCCGAATAAGAAGACACTACAAAGTAACGAAATGTTAGCACGCTCAAGTGTCCCACTATATCAAACAGCTTAACGTACGTCGAAAAAGTTCCGGGTACATTGTTCGGTATCGCACGGGACACTATGCAATTTTTTAATAAAAAGTCTGAGCGCAACGTCGGCCTTTCTGTACAACGTGCGCATTTGAATTTCTCTCAAAGCCGCCTTAACCACGTGCTTTTTCAAAGATCGTATAAATTTGGCCAAGTCCCACGTTGCGGTAAGAATATCCAAAAATGCTGAGTGGATCTGTCATTCCAATTGTCAGAATATCGGAGTGAATTATTTCTTCAAGCCTGATGTAGATAATAATGGACGGGACGTACTGCAAGGGCGGGTCCGGCCAAAAAGCAGCAGCGAAGGGCAATAAAGACATAATTCTCATGACAGTGACGCATTTCATACAGACTTGTTGCATTTTGTATCGCGTTCTTAAAGTCTGACCACGCCACCATAAATACCTATACTAAATTATCAGCCAACATATCAAGAGCAAGCTCCATAAAGTGTTAATCTACCTACCGTCGTCGCAAAAGTCTCGTTATACGCTCGAAGACACGCGTTTATCATGTAGAGTATGCCCCCACACAGCCGCTCAAGAGATGAGGATAGCTGCTTTTTCTTACAAACAATACGTATAGTTGCCCAGGTCTCTCGTAATTCTAGCGATGTCAGTCGCACGCGAAGTAAAAATTGATGTATCTGTTTGTAGCGATCCAATAAGTGTGTGGTTATTAAGCAACCTAGCGGCCACCTGACGTCGTACACTATTTCAATTTCATCAATCAGACTTAGGCCGCCTGACGCTGCCACGGCGATAAGGTAAGTTACAAGGAAATAAATTTCTATTCATCCTGTGAAGCACTTACACTGCGAGACTTCTGAGGTCGATTTGTAATGAAATGCATGTACAATAGCACCAAGCGTCACTGAGTAATCGACCATAGCCGAATTGAGAGCGAACGAAAGGCATTTTCTGATACCGGAGGTCCCACAAGAAAACGACTTCATATTTACAAGAAAGTCGCGCGCAAAAATATCCATGAAGAGCCTTTCTGACAGCAGCATTAATTTACGCAACCAGCGAAATTGTTCATGCACCTGCAAAGAATTTCGAAGCCACATTACCGCCAACTGCTCTAGTTGTTTTGCGGCTAGACGAATTGGAATATTAATAAGACAGTCTGTTACAGGCTTGAGAAGATTCAATTCAGCTGTTGAAGCAGTCTAAATGGCAATTGACAAAAGTTTAGCTTGTTAATTGACCAGTAATGGAAGCAGGCGAAAAAAACTTACTCCTATCAATGCCTTTTTCAGGAGCTCTGACTCATTTGCCTTGTTCGCCATCGAAAATAGTGGATGTACAGGGGGAAGTCGAGCAGACTTCGCAGAGATAGATGCGACAGTTGTATTTGAGAGCTGTGCATCTCCATATTTACTACTTTGACTCATGAAGCCTTCCTCTTCGCTTATAATATGCATTGCATTGTCGTCGTATACGATTTTCTCATGTCGCGTGCTCGCCAAAGCATTAAACAATGGTTCATCCATTACAGCAAGGCTGTGTACCATCTCAATGTCGTCATGCACTGCAATGGTACCGCCAGCCTTTGCATTTTGATTTTCTAATGTTGAAGCGTCGAAAGATTCCGGAAGCACATCAGCATCGTTTTCCCTTGCTAAATTTCGAATGATGTTTTCCATTTCTCGTAGAGCCATTTCATCAATAAATGAGTCATGAATATCACCTAAGCGGGGCTCGCTTACTTCCCTCATGACAATATTGGATACTCTTTCAACATCGTTATCTAATGTTGCTGATGTGCCACTTCTGGAGATAATCTGCGCCTTCTCTAGTGCTTTCCGAATTTCTTCGTCGGACGTCATTATGCTATAAATGCTTGTCTTATGTTTACTATTCAACGAAGCAATTCGCTTAAAAGTTGTGCCTTTCACTGTAGGCACTACTCCAGTCATCAAATTCGCTAATAAAAATTTGTCTTTGCCCGTAAAGTCAATCCGCGCACCTGTTGTAAATATATATACGGATTTTGAGTATGTGTCCGCAATGCACAACGAATGTCAATACGTCCCACGAGAGCATTGCCATAGGTTATATATTTGTACGCTAGTGTACCTGATGCCCAAATTGCGATATCTTTTGCGCGGCGCCATTTAAGCTGCTCTTTAGCGGTCGACAAGCGTACCGCACGGTTTCGTCGCCATCTCATGTAGTTACGGCGCTCTTCAGCCTTTTTCATCAGCACAGAAAACCTTGAAGCATGCAAATAAACGATGATGTTTGATTGAGAACGAATATGTCCGTGGTAATGATTGCATATAAAGGCCGTACTTTTTCACCAAGAGCTCATGACCATAGGATTGGTCTACAATTGCTTTGTCTTTTAGCCGTTTTGCACCGCCGGGTGCCTCCTGGTGTATTTGCTGCAACTGATGCTGCTTCAGTTTCGGAACCTGCCGATCAATTTTTCTCCTTTCAGAACAAGAGCTTCGCTTTTCTTCAGCCTATACACAAAAGACCGGAAGACTGAGTATCTAATAAGAAGAAATAAATGATCATGCACTCGGCACTCTTACGTCTTCAAAATTAAAATTTTGCCCTAGTCTATCCGCAGAGATTTCGCTTGAAATTATCTTTTCAGTTCTTGCACAGTCCAAACAAAAGGTATTATCCAATAGAATCATCGAGCAGTCAACTTTTTGTTTCCACATCTCTAAACATCCAGAAAAGGCATGCTTGCGAGTCCGCGTTGCCTATTAATGTTTACCATACACGTCTAATAGTTATTGCACTCAGGTAGACAAGCCATTTACTTCAACAACCAACCAGCGAATGAGTAAGCGATGCATTCATGCTTTGCACTATGGCTCGAGTTTGACAAAGGTGAAAAATTACAGGGGCCATATCGTTCAGAAATTTTGGCAGCATTTCAGTCACTTCAGTCAATAAATCTGATTCTATTAAACCGTCGCCGCCTCCTTGGGCAGTTATTGCAAGCATGTTTCTACTCCATGTAGTAGCTTCAAATTCATGCTATGATTTATTACCAACACTAAACGTAAGAAAAAAATATGTTCATGAATACAACTCTAGAGTTACGTACGCAAGGATTTGACTCGTCGACACTGCCTGCTAAATTGAGACGTGAAACACTAGCTAACAACGGCGAGCAAGACTCAACAAAAATCCGTGTTACTAGCTCATGCATGCACCCCGATGAATCTTCAACGCTTAGGGAGGTAACGCTGTTAAACAAATTGTCAAGAAGCTCAACTCCTTGTGGAAGCTTATCTGTAAAATGATCGAAGGCGATAATACATTAAGTGTAATTTAAGCAGACTAAGGCACCTACGTACCTGATTGTAATAAGGGCCGGAATATGTCTGCATCGCAACCAAATATGGTTCCAATAGTTTGAGCGACATGACACAGTTTACGCGACTTACACAACAAATTCGCAATAGAAATCCTCGCAGATTTTTGATAATTCTCGCTCGATGACGATTCTAGGCATTGCTTAGCCAAAGCTTCAACGAGATTCTAGTACACCAAGAGTTAGATTATAATTGAGCACCAACATAACAACATGACTCAGTTTTACGCGATGTGCTGTCAGATAAAGCTGAAGGGCTTCCCCTGTGCGCTGAAGCATTTTCCCTTCTCGAAAGGCATCTTGAAAATAATAGGTAGCTATAAGCTCAATCCTCATTATCATCGTTCCAGCTCGCCGAAATACCTAATTAACCAGCAATAATTACGAAAGTGTGCAACGCTTATTTCAACGCAGGCATTATAGCAGAGAAAAACCTCTAATATAGATGTCGTAGCTGATACTGATGTGTTCGATAGCTTGATTCTCCGCATTCGGGGCAATTCGAAGGTAGCAGTTTGATGGTTCCACTGATAAATTGTCGACCCGACTCCACTTAATACTCGTAGCGAATCCTTTAAATGATAGAAAAGCGGAGAATACAATAAAAATTCGAATTGAATTATTCAATTCGCTTACTTGAATTAAGTCTTCTTCGTGGATCTCAAGATGCGGTGCGTCAACAAAAGCGTCACCAATCGGAATCACTAGGTTTCGAGGTGACCAATTTTTCTTTTTTGAAGGAATTTTAGCGTAGCTTTCAGGAAGCCTATCAATATCTTTGAGACCTTCCCAAGCATAAGATTGCACTATCCAAGTTTCGCCAAAATTGAGAGAACAGCCGAATTCCAAAGAGGAGTTTTCCTTGATGCTACTCCATTTATTTTGTCGCGTGGGACCTTTACAGCGCGTATCCTGCGTCATTATAAAATGTTAGAGATTTTTTAAATGGCAGTCAGATTTTTTTTTTCGCGGTGCGAAAGTCATAAGAGTTATCATAGAATTCTACCACAGTTTGTCCACAGTAATGACGTTTGAGAGAAACTCTGCCCAGAAACAAAATTAATAGGTAAAGTGACGGTGGGTGACCCTTGGTGTAAAGCGGAATCGCTTACGGTGTGGTCAATTCATAAATCGAGTCGTGCTGAATTAAAGGGCTGTCTGGGAGGCCAAAAACGCAATTTTTCTGTACAAATTTTTATCTAAATCAAGTGTCTGTCAAGTGCCTTTCTAATTGATTCTTTACCTGTTTCAATGTTATCACATCAAAAGACAATCTGTCGTCGAATACGCTAAAGTGGGGGCACCATAGACAGGAGTGTTGGATTGATATGCTATCACCAACATTACCTTGCAAAGTTTGCATGTACAGCCTAAGTAGCGTATTGTCAGCCAAATTAAAAGTTAATACGAAGAAAGCAAGCAACTTCTCGCGATACGAACGATTTGTCTTCCAGCGGAAGTGGTGTTTGTTGGAAGAGGCTTTTTATTTCTTGCACAACATCAGTGCCGCTCATTCCATTGAGACCGCCAAAGCGCTTTTTTTCGCACTAAGTAGGCATAGACACAATAAAGCGAGAACATGTTTGTACTAGATCAAATTTTCGTTCATTACTCGCATGATATCTTTGAGCCCAAACGTATTTCCATCTTCCCCTCCAGAAAGCGCAATCAGCAATCGTAAAATACCATCGACTGGAAATGCTACATACAGAAGCATTGCGAGTGGCTTAAAATCTGGCAGAACGCGTGTCTATTATCAATACAAATGCACCTGCCGCCTCTGTACTCTGCTGATGATCAATGCTCACACAGCGCTCTACCAAACAATCTACGCGGTCCGCGGCGTTATTTCTGTATCCAGCGAATCAGCACATGCTTTATATAGTTAAGATTATTACATACACATACACGTATGAGTCTTGTCCAGGCGATAGAAGTTTCGCGCGTATATCCAGCAAATTGCACTGCACCGAGGTATTTGCATCCTCATGCTACAAGCAAGATTTTGTCAGGACAGCAGCTCAATGGTGATTTGCAGCTCGTACAGGGCTCAAAAGGTGCTCATATAATGAAACTAAGCCTTGAAAATCGGTCCAAGACTCCCAGCACACGCGAGAGCACAGTTGCCTCAGCAGCTCGATGATGCTTACGCACATCTCCTCGTCAACTTGCACCACACGATGTTTACATGAATAGCACCTTCAAAATTCCGAAAAAAAAAGATATTAAATTGCCCTTGATTACTCTGATTTCTCGGCGTGATTCTAAAACTGTAACGGAGTGTGCCGTTAAATAAATATTATTTCCTATAAGAGAAATAATAAATATTATTTCCTAGGAAAGAAATTATAAATATTATTTTCTAGGAGATAAAAAATTGTAAGTATTATTTCCTAAGAGACGAATAATAAGTATTATTTCCTATAATAGGAATAGTAAATGCTGAAAGGCCACATGAGGGTGGCGGATAGTGCACGCATTCAATAGACTCAATGCATATTATTTTTTATGAGAGGAAATAAATAAAGTAGTACAATTTGACTTAATAATTCCAATATTACCAAATTTGGTATTATTGACGCAATAAGACATTAGTCCTATTATTTGGTTGATTTAATGCTAAATCAAACCCGCCAATCGTTTCAAGACACGATTCGGCGTCGCGCAAGGAGGCGCATTGCATAGTTAGTTTTTTAATATATTAAAGCCAGCAGATAGAAGATCGTTATGAAATAACTTAATATATCATTACAGTTTTGCTTTCTCCCTATTCTAAAGCCTTAGAATTTACCTTTAGTAGCTAAGACTTCTTAGCTGCTTAGAACCTTCCTTTGCACGTCATGTACGTGAATTAGTCAATGCACCCCACCTCCACTGTAGTCAGTGTAATTTGACTAGTACTGCTATCAGTAGTAGCAAAAGGTGCCCCGTTGCATCTGGTGGCACTTCGTAGTCCGTTCAACGGCCTACGCACGTTCCATTCAACATGGACATGCTGGATGAAGAAGGAGGGAGATTTGAAGCTCCTCAAGAAGGCTATCACGCAACGCGTGAAAGGTTCACTCTTTTGAGTGACCTTGAATTGAGAGCGATCGACGCATGAGTTCGGTCGTAGGCGGGCCAGGCGTTGGCGCCATGCTGTTCACTTTGAACACAGATGACCAACATGCGGCCGTAGCCGAGTTCATACAGCATAAACTCGATGGGGCTCAATGAAAAGTAGCCTTGCCTCACCAGCAAGGCTCTCAACACGCGAGGTGTGTAGAGAATAGGGTGCTCAACAGCTAGAACTGTTGAGACAGCAGCATTTACATGCTGCTAGCGAGCCGGCGCTTCCGTGTCGACCCGGAAGCTTAGATCGAAATCTCTAATTTTAAGGCAGTCGAAGGTGAGTTCCTCTTAAGATGGTTAGTAAAATTAGACGACGCCATTGAAGTTCGCCGCATCAATGATGATGCGACGAAAGTGAAAATTCGCATGTCCGACGTTGCCGGACGGGCCTTAGGGCTCAAGCTTCACGACCCATTTGCTTTTCGATAGCATCAGGTCTTTAAGCCCCGGCTCAGGCAAACTTTTGAGCCGTCACGTGCCGAATTCAGGGCTCGGGCCGAGCTCATGGATTTGAAGCAGGGCAAGCATAATCTTCACGCTTATGCCCAACATACGCGATATCTTATAAGTTGCATCGTGAGTCATCCAATAGATGAACAAACACAGGCAACCGCGTTTATTTAAGGTGATCTAATAGCGCCTCCGAAGTTAATTTCGGAGATACCGCAACTGCCAACGCTAGAACCGAAACGGTTTTTGAGTGATCTGCGTAGTGGCAAATAAAAGCAGTTTTGCGTACTTGTCATCTATGACAAGTAAGTGGCTGATATTCGGTCGGCAATAGTATTTCCTGAGAACGAACGGGTTCTTAGCAGGTCATCGATGGAGGAAAGTGTCTTCGATGAGAAGACTCATATTAACATTTTATGTCTCAATCGTGGGAGACTTTAAAGACAAATGCTTTATCAAAGAATTTGGTCGTTTCAAGGATATAATCCCGGAATTCGTACCGTGCGAGTTGCCTAAGGATAAAGGCACTCGACACTGAATCGACCCGATTCCATGTTCGAGAAACCGTGTCGTTAAGCACCATTTCGTGTAGTCTGTGACGCCAGCGATTTTACAATTGGCTGTGCCTTTATGCAATATGACACAGACAGCACAGAGCGCGTCGTCTACTATCAGTCGCGTCGGCTCCAACCGCTATCATCCAGTGCATGACAAGGAACTCCTTGCCATGAAATATGCAGCGGCTAAGTTTGATGTCTATCTCTTAGGAGATAGACCGTTCATTGTTTATACCGACCATTCGTCTTTACCTACGGCCGTAAGCTGTCCACAACTCTCGCAAAGAATAGCGAGATGGTTTTCTCTTTTCGCAAAGTATAACTTCTCCGTGGAATATAAACCAGAACGACTTAATGTCGTCGCTACTGCCCTTTAGCGCTGGCCCGATTTAAAGCCGGCTGCGCAAATTAACAATGAGAATAAGCCCACTGTTGCAACAATAAGTTCCGTCGTGAATATTAGTTATCGACGTATAAAGGGCTATTAAGAAGATAAGTCTCTTAAAGGTTTGCTGGATCACCTCAGAAATCCATCACAACAATCCTTAATTGGATTGTCGAAATTTCTATCTTTAACAGTTCGGTACAAAACACGCAATGCTTTTTTGGAGTTACATAGTCATTGCTGGCGACAAACCTCGTGTTGTCATCTTCATTCATAATGATTTGCGATTGCGTATCAAGTATGCGTGCTACGATGCACCAATAAGTGAACATCGTAGAAATGAGAAGACATATCGGACATTATTTTGCAATTTCTACTGTCCTCGCCAGGACGATACGTCCAAACGTTCAATACGTGCTTGTGAAATTTGCCAGTGGGTGAAGCCTAGTCCTTCATTCCGTGCTCCAATACAACCCAGACTGTTCCGGCAGATCGTGTCAACGGACTTCGTCTTCGGATTTCCCAAAGACGCTCACAAGAATGATGGTATTCTTGTGTTTGTTGATCGTTTCAGAAAGATGGTAAATCTTGCTGCAATTACGGAGTCGACCACAGCCAAAGCTGTACTCGTGTCTTTACTTGACATGATATTTCGACTCCATGGATTAACCCGTAAATTGGTCTCAGATCGCGACCCGCGGAGGTTTGGCAATATGTGCTAAAAATGTCATCCGGAAACCGAGCGTCAGACAGAACGTACATATCGGTTCCTCGAAGTAATACTTTGTGGATACGTCCACTCGCTTTCGAGTTGAAGCGAATTCTTGCCGATGGCAGGATTGGCCATCAACATTCGGTGCATGCATCAGCAAAGCATACACCGTTTCTCGTGGAGGGCGTAAGCCGTCCACGTATAGAAACACCCTTTTTCAGAGTGACACTTATTCAGGGGGGACTCGCTCATGCTAAGACTAATCTCGCTCTTGCTCATCACCCATCGACTCGACAGTCAATGCGAAAGATACCTATGTGTTTTAATCAACATTAAAGAAGACAAACTATGTAATAGCGACAAGGCTATTGCTGACTTTGATAACAACGATGATGAAATTCTTAGCATCGAAAACAATAATATTGGTGAAAACAATGATGCTCTCACTAAAGAGGAGAATGACATCTTCGCACTGAGCGGACTGAAAACAAAAACAAAACCGAGTCAGCAGGAAAATTTTTGCTGGCTGGAGAAGCAGTGGTCTGTTTCGTGCAAGATTCTATCACTGACGCGGTGGATCGACAGAAAATGTAACTTTGACAAAATGAAATAGCAAACGTTCTTTTATATAAAGTTAACGATCTAGTGCTACTGTCTGCTCTTAATCTACCTAAAGATGAAGTGACAAATGTGTACAGCCCAGGCATATCGGTCCGTTCTCTGTACTGCATTTCCAAGGCGATGTACACGATCGAGCTGCCTCATTGGATACGCACGCATCCTACATTTTACGGCTTCGCCCGTACCATCAGTACGAGTTTCTTCCAATTTCAGATCAAAATGGAAGGGTCCAAGCTATTCGCCAAAATTGATGGTCCCGGGACAAACATTGATGGTCTGGGGACAGAGTTTGGATCCAACGAACCAGACATCTCACTTCATTTTCAAGAATGAAATCTCTCGAGGAGCTGTCACCAGCTCGTCTTGAAGGAACTGATGCGTCCGCTTGTTCGAAAGTTGATCGACCGTTACTTGCGCACGGTTTTGTAACTGGTCGCGACAAACATTGTCAACCGTCGACGTTAAGTCACGACGACGAGAACGTTCATGTTCAACGTCCTCCCGTAAGTACCGGAGGACGTATCCAGATCATCGTCATCCTTCGGATTCGACGAGTAAGGCGAACCCGAATTCTCCTCCCCTCCTTTCCACATCCATTTCCGGATTCGAGTAGTCAGAAGCGTTTTCAAGTCGAATGATTCATAAAACAATCGCGAGGTGAAGGGGGTCCGACCGAGTATCTCGGTCGTTGGCGGTACCCTCGCACGATAGCAGACTACCTCGTTCCCAACTAATAGTGGACGTCCCGGGTAGTACGACAAAATTTTCTTCTTCCTCAGAAGGTTATCGGAGAACGAGCGCTTCTCGTGCTCGTAACAGATTGTAAAATCTCGATCCATTCGATCACATCAGAAGAGATGCACGTCCCCCAATGAGGGTCTTTAAGAAAATACGCCTCCTTATAGGCATGGCTTAAAGCAGCGGGGACATGAGTCCCCCACGATATGCAAGGTAAGCTTGCCTCTCAAGACAGTGTAGCTTATAGCGTTCACCGACTACTAACGGTCAAGAAATGTAACCAGTTTGTCAAGCCAGGCCTCGCAGCCTATGCTTTACACATTCTGAATGCATGTTTCCCAGGCTTGAACGAAGGAGTTTCACACTTCGCTAGCTTGCAGGTATACCAGCGATACCGGAATCTAGCATTGATAACGAATTCGGTTTCGTCCTCACCGGGCTTGTAAAGCTTGGATGAGTCGGTCAATGGAATTTTCTATCGTTTGTTGGTCATACCAAACCAACGATTTCGGTTGCCCTTAAAAGGCAAACAGGATTTCTTTCAAGAGCGAACCGCAACGTATTGCGGTCTCTCTCGTTGGTAATGTTAGCATTTGAGCTCGAAGTGATCTTTAAGATCATTTAATTCCTGGTGATACACGCTAGCACTACAGTAGCACTCTTATCAGTAGCACTCTTATCGAAGTGACCTTTATGATAACTTCGTTCTTGTGATGCATTTCGGTATCGCCAGAGTTGTCATCGTCGATAGAGCCATCACAAGGTGACTCCACTACAAGAAGGCAAACAATGTCACGAACAACATTTCGCTTGTGGCGTTAGCAACTGTAGGTTTGGCGGACTCGGCCCCGGGCGAACATGATGCCTTAATAGTGGTCACCGAGTCGGGCGATGACGCCGACTCGTACCAGTCACCCTCAATGGTAGTAGGAGGTGACGATCTCCCTACAGTGATCGACTGAAACGTTTACATCACTAGCAGCTACAATTGTTTGTGTAGCTGCCAGCTTTGTGGCCTCACAGGCTACGTGCACGGGCTTCGATACTATGCGCAAACAAAAAGTTGGAAACCAGTGCTTCTTTACAGAGAGAGAGAGACGCAAAAGTCCTCTCTATCACTCTACATCAGTCAAGTTAGTTAGGAGGGGTTGATGTAACGGGGGTGTCCAGTTACATACATAATATTTCTAATGAGAGGTATAATGAATATTTTTTTCAATAATAGGAAAATATTAATAAAGCATAATATTATTATCATATTATAGATTTGACTTAATAGTTCAAATATTAATACATGTGGGAATATTGAGGCAACAAATCAATACTTAAGTTAATTGGATGATTTTAGTCTAAATCAACTCCGCCAGGCGTTACAAGACACGATTAGCGGTGCGCAAGGCGGCGCTATACACAGATAGTTATTAATATTTTAAAGCCAGTAGATAAAAAATCGTAGGAATTTTATATATTAATACAATTTAACTTTTTCTCGATACTAAAGTCTTACTATCGACCTCTAGTAGCTAAGACTTCTTAGCTACTTGTAACTTTCCTCTGCACGTCACTGTACGAGAAGTAATCGAGGCACCTCACCGTCACTGTCAACAGTGTAGATTGGCTAGAACTGTTATCAGTCCTAGCAAAAGGTGCCCCGTTACAATCTGCATGCCAAAACAACAATTAAGCCAGCACTTTCAAGATACGCGGCGAAAAATGCACGGAATAATGCAAAACACAGTAGATTTGAGTTTTGGAAACAGAAATATCAAGAAAGATAGCTGGCCATATCTACAGTTACTATCATCATTCGCACATGCGTCACAGACAACACTGAAAGGTTGATTAGGATCAGGCAGAGCCAAAATCGAAGCATGTATGAGACTATCCTTTAATGCTTTAAAGACGTCATTTTTATTGCTTGTCCAGCACCAGTCCACATCCTTATTAAGGAGGTTCGACAATGGCCGAGCTATATCAGCGTAATTTTCGCCTTCATTGTGCTAGTAGTTGGCAAGGCCAAGCCATTCACGCAAGCCTTTCGGGTTTGCGGCGCCAATTAAAAAGTTATGGCTTTACCTTATCAGGGTCTGCTCTAACGCTTCGCTTTCTAAGAAAGGGGATTCTTATGCGCCGAAAATGCATTTAGATACATCGGCATACTATTTGTTTGTTCGCATGCTCTTGAGCACGGCTCGCAAATTGTCAATGCAGTTTTACATCTCGGAATTACCCTGCTCCGTTCGATATGGACAACAATGACATCATATTAAGTCTGTGTAAATTGTCAATAGCTGCTATGGACAAAGATTTCACCAAAATGAGTCTGTACAAAACCTCAATGAAGACGGAAAAGTTGCGTGACAAGACGATTGAAAGCAGCCGGGATGTTGGAAAGCCCTTGGAACATAAACAGCCTGCCAAATCATACCGCTTGGGGTGCTTACCGCTGCAAGCGGGGTGTCACTGGCTTGCATAAGTAGATGATAATAATCAGCGACTAATTCGACCGCACTGGACGTCGTAGAACCCACCATATTGCTCCAAAGAACATTTTTTCAAGAAATCGGTGTATGGGCTGAAGTAGAAGCAGCATTAAGCTTATTGAAAGCATGCACAATGCACCCTTTATCATTTGGCTTTTTGACACAAATTGGCGGCGTCGAATGGAGAGAAATACTCTCGCGTGCCATTCCAGCCTTGTGCATAGCACGGAAGAAATCGTCAATGACGTTACACTGTTCTATTGGTAAGGCTTCTGTCGTGTAACAGTATTAGGTCCCCAGAATCAGGTCAACCTCAAGACATACACCTCTATGAGAAGAGCAGACGGTGTATTGTGACACACTACGTCTTGGGATTCCTTGACTTACGGAAAAAAATGTATCTGAAATATCGTTAAGGATCAATGTCTGCTCCGCGCACTAACTACCGCTTTTGTGTCCTCGAAGACGGCTTCATCCAGATGATTTTAATTCAGTATCTGTTAAAATAACACCATCTCATATAAGCCGTCAGCCTTTAAGGCCTGAACAGATTCGTCCGAAGATATTTCGTCTAACTCAATGTCATGTAACGATGGGATAATAACATCATCCTTAAAGTTACCAGGCACTATATATAGCTGTTCCCTAGTATCACTCTGTGTCATTAAAGACTCTTCGCGTTTTTCCGTATCTGAATTTTGTCTCTGTTTTCTCGATATCGAGAAAGTACACCTTATAAATGCAGGAACGTTCATATTCGCAAGTTAGCAGGTTCTAGAACCTTAGTTATCTCTATGGTACTAGAACCTGCTAGCTTGCGAATATGAGAGACGATTTCCAATCCGACATCCAATGATACGTAATTCAAACCCATAAGCATTGGAACATTTTGTGTCACGTCACATGCATCAATCGGGTCTTACCCAAAATGCATTGGCGTATTGCCAACAGTGTCGGTGCTATCTCGGTCGAAAGGTCTTACACCTACAACTAATTTATGGCTCATCGCGTTCCAGCCAGGCGATACAAAGGATGAGATCATATCTCGGGTACAGTTGAAGGACAAGACAGCGGTGCAGACTGTCAAAGTCCAAAACTTAATAATTTACAAATTAATGGAACTTTAGAAACGGCGATCCAAGTCCAGTCGGTAAATGAACAGTGATCAAATCACCTTTATGCGCTTTAAGCGCCTCAGCAAATCGCTGATCCCTACAATAGAACGACGTCGAGCATATTGCAAGATGCTCCTGAGCCAACAAAAATTGATCATGGCTTATCGAAGCCCTTTAACAGTCGCCTTGGCGACTAACAAGGCGGGCTTGTACTCGCGCCCGTGCCATTAAGCACAAAGCTCTTTGGGGCTAGGCCCTAATTATCCTCACTTCTTAGAAATTCAATATAGCCTAGATATCCCTCGTAGGACGCCCCGCCTCTACTGGGTATCGGCGTTTACCCGCGCCGTATCAGATTCTGGTATGAGGTGGGTTAGTGCTTTTTCAAGCTTTGCGGGACTTGCGCAACGGACAAGCCGGGCGCAAGCTTTTAGTGCAAACATGTACGGATGTTTCTTTTGCTATTCCACAGATTAAAGCTCTGCTTCTTCCTCAGCAAAGCTGAGGTTCATGTGGTTTCGGTTTATAAGTCGAGAACATTGCTTTAATCGCTGCGTTACTGGCCTGTAAGCGTGTAACCCAAAAAATATTAATAAATAAGAACAAAAATCAACACCTTTCCATCCTACGAACATCTGAATAACATTGTATGTCAAGTGCCGCTCTAAAGTAGTGGGTGGGATTGATAAATTTTTGTTCGGGCCACGCTCGAATTAGGACTTTTCACAAAGATGGTTGCTTAAAATCGCCTTGTGTAATGGGATTTGCCGCATACCAGCCAAAAACGTTCTCAACTCCTGGACAAGCCCACTAGAATCCTTTCACCCTGACGAGCAGATAGGAATCGTCCTCGTATGCGAAAAGTCCGATTGAGCGGCGCAAATACGCGAGGCAATTGCTGTTTCAGCGTTTCCCGACGTCTATTCAAGTGTTGCCCATTTTCTATCTCTACTACCGAGCATTGAGATGGCTAGGGCCACTTGTTGTTGCTCTGTTTGGATCATGGCAGATGTCATGACCATTCGGTTTGTTTGATCCGAAAAAGAGATTAATTCTCTTGTTGCCTTCATATGTCTTAATACTCACAACGTGAGGGTACAGGGATATACCGAGTTGGCATAGATACCGCTAAGTGGGTTCGATAAGATTGGACTCATAGTGTAAAAAGGCTTCTAGCCTTGCATCAAGCACCTCTGGTCCTGAGACAGGATGTGATCTATATGTTCAGGCCCAAACAAAGCCTAAGCTTTTCAAAAGCTAAGCGTTTCGCCTCTGAGAGCTTTATTAAAGAATCCATCCTCACAAAGGGTACGTATTATAGAGGCTTAGATTGACCACGAGTGCTTCCAGGTGTAGCGGATCTACCTTACTCCTTAAGTCAGAAGGACTTTTAGACTCAAAGAGTCACTTAGCTTTATAGAAGTATTAAAGGTTACAACTAAAAGAGTTGTACAAGCTCGTAGGTCTTAATGCGTCCTAGTTCAAGAGACCCCAGTGGTTCGTAGGATCAAGCGGCAACTGGTGCCTGACAATATGTACCTAAAGAAGACTTCACACTCGAACTGATGATACGCAAGCCTTAGGAAGGCACGACACGTTGTTTAGATCAAAAGGGAGACTGAATGTTAAAAAACTTACCCTGATCACTTTTCAATAGATTTCGGTCACGGGTTCTCTCTCTGGTGGCTACGACGACTTTCTTCTCTTTGGCTAAAAAGTCACAGCTTTCATTAGTCCTTAGAAAGGTCCCTTTGATTTCGAGTTGGCGGCGTCATACGCTACAATGACTAAGGTGTATACCCATTTGTAGAGTTTGGGCCACCAGTAGCTCTGGCTTACGAAGCCATAGCTGTTTTCTCGACCGAGATAGCCGCTAAAAACAGCATAGAGAATTTGATTCTTTAGTGTCGCATCATGAGCAACTACGATGCGCGGAGGATCCGCTGCATCTGTGAATAACACAAAAGGCCATTATTGATAGAATTTCGATGTAAATTTGCACTCAATCGTGCCGAAAATCTACAAGGTACCGTCTAATAGACCGGAACCCATGGATCTAAGCCTCGTTGAGGAAGGAGAAGAGGCTTTTCAAGCTGTGGACAGCATAAGAACATCCGTATATGTTATATGTGCGGAAGCACGAAACATTTACGTCCTGCCTGTTCCCTACGAATACGCGTAAAGCTCGAAAGAGCACCAATTCCGACCTATACCAGAAATCTGGTACGGTGCGGGAAGTGTCGATACCCAGTAGGTGCAAGGCGCCCTTCTTGGGAGAACTAGGCTCTGCTAAACTTCTAAGAGGTAAGAGAAAGCAGTACCTAGCCCCAATTAGCTTGGGGCGTATCGGCACGGGGTGTGAGTACAAGCCTGGCTTGTTAGTCGCTCAAGCGACTGTGAAGGGCTTTGAACAGCCATGGTCAATTTTAATTGACTCAGGAGCGTCTTGCAATTACGCTCGACGTCTTCTTTTTGAAGGAAGTCAACAACAAGTTTAGACGCTTAAAGCGCATAAAAGTGATACAATCACTGTTCGCTTAGCGACTGAGACTCGTGTCACTGTTCCTAAAATTCCGTTAAACTTAGGTATGAAGTTTCTGGGCTTTGGCAGTGTCGAACGCTGTCTCGTCCTTGATTTGAATTCGAGATATGAACTCATCCTTGGTATAGCCTGGCATGAACGCCATGAGCCATGATTCGATTGGGGGTCAAGACCTTAGGCGCCACGCGCAATGTTCCTAGCAAAGAATTGGAGAATAGAACCAATCCAGGCGGAAAAGTTTGGGGACGTAAATGTCCCAGTTTCTAAGAGTCGTATAGTCTCTACTGTAAGTCAGGGGAGACGCGAAGCGTTTATACCCTCACAAAGTGATACGAGTGAGCCATTACTCACGACTTGTAATGGTGTAACCGGTAACATCGAGAAAGAAGTTAGCCTTGCGGCAGTCCCTTCGTTACATGCTCATTTGGAGCTAAACGAAATGTCTATTGACGAATGCGGCCGAGCCTTAAAGGCTGGCGACTTATCCGAGATGGTGGTCATTCAACCCAAACGATTGAGTTAAACTCATCGTCACTTCTGGACGAAGCTGTCTTAGATGGCACAAAAGCTGCACTTAGTGCGCGGAGTGGGTCATCGATCCTTAAAGATCCTACGGATCCATTAAATTCCTTGATTAAGGAATTTCAAGATGTGGTGTGTACCGATCCACCATCTGTTTTACCCCCGGATAGAGGTGTCCTGGTGTCGGGAACCAAAAACTGTGTCACACGATAGTGGCCTTTGCCAAGGGAGCAGTGTGACGTCATTGACGATTTCTTCCGTGCTAAGCACGAGGCTGGAAGGGTACGTGAAAGCAAATCTCCCCATTCGACCCGACATTTTGTGTCAAAAAGCCAAATTGTAAATGGCGTATTGTACATGCTTATAATAAGCTTAATGCTGCCACTATAACAGCACCAACCCCCGTTCCTAAATAAGATGTTCTGTAGAACAATATAGTGGGATGTACAATGTCAATGCACTTGACTTAAGTCGATGGTAATTACCAACTGATCATACGAGCTAGCGATATCACGCCTACAGCGGTTAGCACCCTAAGCGGTATGCTATGGGAGTGGTTGGTAATGCCACAAGGGCTTTCCAATGCCCCGGCAACATTTAATTGTCTAGTGACGCAACTGTTCCGCCCTCATCGAGGTTATGCACAAACTTTTTTTTAATGACATATTTGTCCAGAGTCGTGTGAATCGGGGCCCGTCGGATGTGGAAAACCATTCAGACCATTTGCGAGTAGTGCTCGAGAGCATGCGCACGAATAAATAAATGTATGCCAATGCATCTAAATTCATTTCTGGCGCAGACAAATATCCTTTCTTAGGGTGCTTCATTGGGAAGTGAGGTCTTAGAGCGAATTCGGCTAAGGTTAAAGCTATAGTCGATTGGCCGATTCCTAAAAACCAAAACGATTTGCGTAAATGGTTGGGTCTCGCCAATTATTTACACAAGTATAGCGAAAATTACGCTGATATGGCTAGGCCATTATCTTATCTCCTTAAGAAGGATACATAATGGTGCTGGACTAGAACAGAACATAATGCTTTCAAGCAAATAAGGATAGTCTTATCCATGCCCCGATTCTGGCACTGCCAATTCTAAATTGGCCTTTCAGTGTCGTCTGTGACGCTTCGGATTTTGCCATTGGCGGTGCTCCGTTACAAACAGATGCTGATGGGCGTGAACGCATTATCGAGTTCGATTCGAGTCTCTGCCGGCTATACTCCGTTCTATGTCATCGGTCTCACCCACCCACGCGTTCCTTTAACGATTTCACTGCGTGGCTTAGGGCTTGGTGGGGGTGAGCAAGTCGATAGGCTTGATGATATCAGCCCTGTTACCGTTCGGAAACAAGTACGCGAGTTTCTCGCGACACGATTTAGTGTCTTAAGACATGCAAGGGATACGATGGCTGATAGCCAAGACAAGCCAAAAGTACAAGCAGATGCCAAAGGCAGAAGCTGTATTAATTTTTATATGGTCAGAGACCGAGTTTTATTATACGCTAATAACCTACCTACCAACTTGGTTTCCGCGGTCTTCAAGACCAAATTGCGCTCGCGCTTTATTGGACCATTTACGGTCGTGGCCTAGAAGGGCCTAGCTCACACGCTAAACTTTCCTAGCAAGCTGCATACACACCCAGTGTTCTACGTCGGCTTGCTTAAGCCATATGGGGACCCTTCCCACGTGGACTTAAAGGCCCTTGCGCCAAGACAGGCGGTCGTGCCGCAGATTGCTGCACCCTCACCAGGATGTCCAGCTGGCCGTCTAAACGAGGTTGCTGACGCTCCAGCAGCGTAAGACGGTTTTGAACCACCTCAAAGGAGTTCTCAACCCGAGCAAGGACCTCACAAAGAAGTTGCACCTCGTGCTTAGAGCATCAAATGCCTCCGCCGAGATTTCAGCCCCCTCCCGCGCTGCTTGATGCGCGGGGGGACCTTCGGTTTTACGTGGAGAAACTTCTAAAGCGACGTCATCGTAAGGGAATACCAGTATCTGGTGAAGTGGCTAGAGTAGCCCTCTTCTGAAAACTCTTGGAAGTTTGAGGCACCTCTTCAGCAAGATTGCCCGAACGCCTTTAACGTTCTTGAGCGCCAAGCTCAGGGTCAACTTGCGTCAACCACCACTAGAAGTGGGTTTAGGCGGATCTATAGCCTCAGTGCGGCTTCGATCCATGGTTGCACGGTCAATCGAAGCACTGAAATATCGGCTAGGCCTTTCTTCGTTTCGTGGCATAAATGTCGAACGCAACTGGCCTCTGGCCGTAAGCTTGGCGAATGCGAAGCGAAGCTTACGTTTCAAACGAACGTCAGCCACATCCGCAGGCTATCTAATATTCCAAATATTACGGAGGCGGTGGGCTTGATGGACCCAGTTTCAAATAAAACTTCGTTTTCACTTCTTCTTTTGTTTGGAAAGAAACGATCGGAATTTCCCTCATGAAAGTCACCGAAGCCCCACGAGCTTGATCACGTAAACGCATCAGATAAGAACTTCGCGTCACTACATTTGGCGAAAGATATCGCTCATGAAGAGCGTCGCGAGCAGCAATCTCCTCCGGCGTCCTCGCCGGGTCACCGGAGATCCAGATGGCCAAGCTGTGACCCACGATCTCTTTGAGACGCTCTTCCGCACTAAGCGTAGTGAATCTGAATTCACTATGAGCTTTAGCTTTTGCTATTTCTGCAGCTCGACGACGAGCTTGTTCCTCTATGAGGATTGCCCGCTCTTGCTCTTCATCGAGCGGATTCGTGATAATGTTAAACTCAGGGTCCTGTGTCCTGCTCACTGCAGTTAAGACATCAGCGGCACCATGTTCTGGGATTGAATTCGGGCCCGCTGACGTTCATCCGGAGGAGAAGGCGTGTAGAAGCGACCCTCTTGTTTCTCATCCTTGGATGGAGTGTGACTTTTAAAGTCCACCTTTCCCTCATCGTCGAGGAAGGTGATAAGAGTCTGCGACCCACGCTTGATTGTCACGGGGCAAAGGAAAGCAAAACACAACCAAACAGCTAGCTGTTTAGGTTCTAACCTCAAAGAGGTCACTCGGTGTCAACAGTGCCACCCATTACATAGCCACGTTCAAAACGACTGGCTTGTGACACCGACTGAGCACGTTCACGTGTCGTCGGCGGAGCTTTAGGCTCCAAATCCTCTATCTCAGAATCATTATGGATTAAGGTCTGAGCCTAACGCGTTGTGGTTAAACCAACGGAGAAGCGGCTGCGCCTTTATGGGCAGCGCTCTCATTATCTATCGCTGCGCTATTCGGCGTAGACGACGAGGCAGCATTCGTAAACGTTGCTGTCTCCATGTTGTGAGCCATGAGAGAAGTTTGGATGGTTAATAATGCGGCAGCATCACTCCTCATGAGCTCGTTGTCCGCATCACTACTATGAGGTGACGGCAACGGTGTCGACTCATTGTAGTCGGCAATGAGCGACGGATCAGCATCCTCACTGTTAAAGTGGGATGGATCCTTTAGCCCCGTTAACGCGACAGCAGCAGTAGCTGTCGGCGTTTCGACTAAGGCATCCGACGCGGCCGGCTAATTAAGGCGGCGCATGCGCTTAGTGTGAGGTTTAGTGGGCGTCTTCTCAGACGACTTACCAAGTTCACCTAATCACTCTAGCGACCTGTGTTCCATACACGGCGCCAAAGATGCCACCTAACATGGCCCCTTTTAGGTGGCATCTTTGGCGCCGTGGATGGAACACAGGTCGCTAGAGTGGTTGAGTGAACTAGCAGCGCGTAAAGCTGCTCGCAGTTCCTCGTTCCTCTTCGACGAATTTAAAAATGTCAATTCGTTCTTTGAGGGGGGATGGTGTATCGGGCTGAAGTTGCCCTAATGTTACACAGTCCCCGTTAAGTTCACTTGATGTACTTAAGGGGATGGTCAATTACTAAATTTAAGTAATTGGACCCAGCACTCGGGTGTGGTTCACATTTGTGACCAACCCTTGTGTATGTGATGCACATAAGTGCGTTCATATTAGGAAGGATGACGGCTAGCGTCATCCGTTACGCGAGGTATCTGCTCGCAAAACATATTAAATGTTATCTATAGAGATGACGTTTTGATTGGAAAAAAGGTATTTATACTTAATACGATTAAATATAAATCAGTCTGAAAACTACTTCCTACCTGGTAAGTGTGCACGAGGAGCCGGATTACCGCTCCCGTGACGACACTTAACCAGAGTACTAAGTGTGTTGGGTGAGGTCGCTAACGCGCCCACCACAACTATCTCACTGCACGCAAGATAAGCTAGTTTAACCGCTTCTTCGCTGTGCTAGGGTGTGTGTCTAAGTAGAGCGTGGCCGCATTACGACCTGCCCGCCTACAATAGATTTCGGCTGCCAGATTTATATCTGGCGGTGACCACATTTGTTACCTATTATACATGGTATTTAAATAATTAACTATCTTAGAATAGGATAAAGGGGGTATTTTATCCTTAAGGTAAATGTACCAAAACAACGGTTCTCCAACCGATGTGTGCCCCAATACACCCTCCCTCATCAGGGCATTTAGCGCTGCTGAACGACGTATTGCGGACCTTGAGGGTCAAGTCTCTCGACTGAACTCCGATCTTTGTGATGTCCGAGCGAAGGATCGTCAGGGTTATGAACGCCTGAATACTCGCTTGGACCTTTTTGAGCGAGTAAGGCTCCGTGTTAGTAGCGTGATGTCCCTCGCTCTCCGAGTCCTGTTCTTGGTGGGAGGAGTCGGTCGGCTGATAGTTTTTCGCCCTCGCCTTCTCCGTCTCCCTCACCCGAACGACGCTCGACTCACAGTCGGCGTCACCATCGGTTTCCTTAGGATGGAGGTATGTGACCTCATTCGGGTCTATATACCTTTTCAGACGACCCCCGTATAATATGGGGGCGTCTTCATATATGGGCGAGGGGTGAGCCTATAATTTAGGTCTCCAACCTCTTCTACCACCATAAAGGGCCCGATAAACGCGGCAACAACTTCATAGTACCTCCAGGTAGTACAAAAATTGCATTTTTAGGTAGGGTAGCGGTACTTAATAGTTCTTTTTCACCCACTCTAAAGCGTTCATTATTTTTGCGACCATCTCGGTCCGCATATTCTTTTTGCTTGTCATGTGCGCTTGCGATCGCGTCACGGACTTTTCGTGTGATAGCTAAGTCGCTCATCCACAAAGCGTTGAGCCTCGCTCACGTTTTTAGCATCAAACTCGCCTATGATACCGCTAAGAGGTCGGTCAAAAGGCGTAGTTTTATTGACCACTGCTAAACTGGCAGGGTCACTAGGGCAAGTTTCTGTCTTTGAGATGATACCCTCATGGGTCATCGTCATATTGACGAAACTATGTCCCTCTTTCGCACCGAGCATAGTGAGGGGCCCTCCCCCACTAAGACTCAGGCTGCGCACAAACGAGACTGGCGTCCGAGGATGGCGCAGTCCGTTAGTATTAAACCAGGTCTCACCCGTACTAGCGTGAACACTGTTATTTATAGCGAACTCCACAAAGGGCAATTGTTTGCGCCATTCTTTAAGAGTTACTATCGTGCGCAAGACATCCGCCACGACCCGATTGGCATGTTCTGTTCGGCCATCGGTCTGGAAATGATCTGCGGTCGACATGTGGAGCTTGCTACCTAGCAGCTCAAACACATGTCGCCAAAAACCAGACGTAAAACATGGATCCCGGTCCGATACTATGGATTCGGGCATCCCGTGTAGTCGGTAAACATCACCTAGGAACAAGATAGCTGCCTCCTTACCTGTGATCATTGTTTTACATGGTGCGAATTGCACCATTTTGCTCAGTCTGTCTACGAAGACGACGAGCCCCGTCCGACCATTAAGATCGGGCGGCATGCCAATCATGAAGTCCGGAGTTACTGACTTCCAACAGTTGGTTGGAATCGGTAGCGGCTTCAGTGACGCACTGCTGGACGGTGCAGGCTTAATGCGCTCACACTTATTGCAAGAGCGATATATAGTTGGCCACCCATCTATATAGGTGTGGCCACCAAAATATCTCTGACACTCGTAAGAATATCTTTTCACGGCCCAGATGCCCATTAGATGGCGCATCATGGAGCTCGTAAAGGATCATCAACTTGAGATCTGTGTCATGAGGCACATTGATTCTCAAGGGATGACAAGGTGACAGCTGATGCCAAAACAGGCCATCGCTGTAGCTTAAGCGATTTTTCTTAGCTTTCAGTTGCGATGGAAGGGTTACAATTCGTCCACCAACGTGATCCAACAGTAGGCGACAATGGTCGTTATGACTGTAGCTCTCTTTTACTTCAGAGGGTAATGAGCTCGTCACGTGGTATGCCTTCATGGCTACCAACGTTGACGGCTGAAATTGTGCTTTCGCACTAGACACACTTTCCTGGTGTCTTACATCGAAGTCTGGTCTGCGCGACAAAGCGTCAGCCAAGACGTTCGACTTACCCGGCTTATATTCAACTTTGAAATTAAATCCAGAGAAGAATGTGCCATTCTAGGCGAGAGGTGCGGTGCGGTGAAATTATTGCGGTCCGTAGTGATGCGTGATCCGTATAAACCATGATGGTTCGGTGCCCAATAGGTGCACACAAAACTTGACAACAGCATACTTTATTGAAAGTAGCTCTTTGTCATGCACGGGGTTATTCAGTTCCGCGGCTTTTAAAAGCCGGGACTGATAAGAGATGACGCGGTCAACGCCGTCGTCATCCTTCTGCACGAGCGCGCTGCCGATTGCAAAATTACTTGCATCGCAGACGACAGTTAAGGACTTATCCGCGTCTGGCAGTGTCAAGACCGGTGCCTCTACAAGAGATTGTTTCACTGATGTGAACGCATCATCTTGTTCTTTTAACTAAACCCATTCTGCGTTCTTTTTAAGGAGGTCAGATAATGGTTTAGTTTGCTCAGCATAATTCTTGCTATACTTGTGCAAGTAATTAGCGAGCCTTAAGAATTGACGCAAATCCTTCACATGCCGTGGGATTGGCCATTCCTTTACTGATTTTACCTTGTCTGGGTCTGCTCGTACATCATGTGTACCTACGTTGCAACCCAGCACAGGTATCTCAGGGACCCTTATGACGCACTTTTGCAAGTTGACGTACAATTGAGCATCCTTCAAAGTCTGCAACACGGCTTCTAAATGACGCTTGTGCGACTCTATTGCGCTCAGCCCGTCCTCGGCCCTACTATGCACGAATACATCGTCAACATTAGGGGACCCGTATGCACGGTGCTGACGCATCACGTGAGCCACCACTCGGCTAAATGTCGCCGGTGCGTTTTTCAAACCTTGGGGCATCACAAGCCACCCCCATAGCATACCTCTTGGGGTGCTTACTGCCGTTTTGGCTACATCGGACTCTCTCATGAGTACCTGATAGTAGCCATCCTTCAAATCTAACGTGGAAAAGATAGTTGACTTTCCCATGGAGTTCAACAAGGCATATTTCCGCGGGATTGGCGTTTGCGCCGGTATGGTCGCCGTGTTCAGCTTATTGTAAGCATGAACCACGCGCCATCCACCTGTGGCTTTACGCACACAAAAGGTCGGGCTGCAGTGAGGCGATTTGCTCTCACGCACATGTCCCGCCTTGGCTCG
>NC_090619.1:1042583-1090925 GCF_004359215.1 Bremia lactucae
GAGTTTTACAAATTTTGTGATGCACCCGAATCCACTAGGAGGGTCATCACCTGGTCATAGCCTCGTACTTGAGCGCCGTAGACCAGCAGGATTGAGGTCCGAAATTTCGAGACCTCAGGGACTATGTACCCATCTGTTCGACAACTCTGAACTTAGGGGTGGCTTCAGAGTCCACGTCAGTTAGGCATCCCGCCCCTACTGCGCTCCTGCATTCCCGACACCTCAGTGGTCGATGCAGAACTCATGCGTCTCGCATGCTGGTTCTTGCCATCGTCCTTTGGGAACGGAGTCCTAATGCTGAACATCTTTGCCCCAGCAGGGATCCTGGCATAACAGCGAGCCATCATATGGCCGCGCTTGCCGCATTTATAGCAGAAAACGTCTGCATTGTCCAACTCCATGGGAGTGGCATCTGACCTCTCGGCCGACGGCTGATACCAAGCTGTCGCCGAGGCACTTTTGTAGGATTGCTCCTCAACTAAGGTAATTTGGATAGCCTCTTCCATCGTCGACGGCACCTTCCTGAAAAGGGCCTGTCGCGATGGGCTATGCCGTAGTCCGTTCGTAAACGTGGGCATCTTAATGTGCTCCGGAATCGGACCTATGGTAATAGACGCCGACAGCGAGCGCATCTCTTGCACATACTCGTGCAGAGATCGCTTCGCCTGTCGCGCTCCAAAGAAGCGCGCCTGAAGCAAGACTTCATTGTTCGGCGGCTGGTACATGGCGCGAATCTTTTCCTTGAAGATCGCCCATGTAGAGAACGCCTTTCTGTCCTCCATAAGCGCCGAGTTAGCCCACTCCGAGGCCTTACCGCGCAGGTGCGACACGGCGTACGACACCATTCGGCTGGCGTCCTCGATGAGCTGCGCGACAATGCATTGCTCCACGGATAACAGCGAGTGGACAATCGTGTGCGCTGCAGTTCCATCGAATTTGGGCGGGTCCATCCGACTGGGCCTCGGATGATGCGAGCGGGCAGAGAGCATTTTGACAGTCCTGTTGAGAGCCTCGCTCCGAGCCTGCTCATGCCTCAGCTCATCCTGAGTCTGAGTGACGGACATGGCTCTGTGACTCGGACGCGGCTCCACGCTGCTGTCCGAGCACGAATACCTCAAACTGCTCTAACTGAGCGACATGTTGCTCAGGATGACTGCCTAGGAGCCTGGTCAGGGCTTGCTCACCAAGTCCCCGCGCTATAGGCCCTTCCACCTCCCGATGATGCTCGGAGAGGTGGAGGAAATGAGCCCAATCGATGTTGAGGCTCATTCTCACGTACACACGCAGAGATGCGGGTCGTGGGAAGGATTTCAAGGGCTACCAAGTGTAGGCGGGCACTTCGTAATGCGGCCACGCTCTACTTAGACACACACCCTAGCACAGCGAGAGAGCAGTTAAACCAGCTTCTCTTGCGTGCAGTGAGATCGTTGTGGTGGGCACCTTAGCGACCTCACTCAACGCACTATGTACTCTAGTAAAGTGTCGTCACGGCGGCTCTCGTGCGCACTTACTAAGTAGAAAGTAGTTTTCAGACTGACTTATATTTAATCGCATTAAAATAAATAACTATTTTTACCAATTAAAAAATGTTATCTCTATAAATAATACCTATATTTATTGCGAGCGTATCTTTCTAGATACCTCGCGTAACGGATGACGCTAGCCGTCATCCTCTCTAATGTGAATGCACCTATGTGCATCACATACACAAGGGTTGGTCACAAATGTGAACCACACCCGAGTGCTGGGTCTAATTTTTATATGTAAGTAATTGACCATCCTTAAGTACACCAAGTGTACCTAACGGATACTGTGTAACATTACGGCAACTTTAGCCCGTTACATCTATGCCCTATGCTTCCCTCTACAAGTCTTAAATTTTATTATCTCAACTTTTTATGGAGCAGTAGCATCGCAAAAGTGTAGCGGAGCTACCTCGCTCCTAAAGTTAGCGGAAGACTTTTAGACTTGGAGAGTCTTTTAGTTGTATATAACTAATGGGTTTGACAACTCAGGGAGTCGTACAAATTATTAAAGCTTTATGAATCCTAGTTCAAGGGATTCAGGGGTTCGTAGAAATAAGTGGCAACTAGGTTTCAAGAGTATATACCTTCGAAAGGCTTCTATCTCTCACAGATCAATGCGCAAGCCTTAGGAAGGCACTTAACGCTTAAAGATCAAAAGGGGAACTGCACTTTATTTAATTATTTAATTTAATACCTTACCCTAGCTAATTAAAAAAATACTCGGTTCATAAAGGCTTCGTTTCTGTGTTATTTGTATTCAGGTCAAGCCTTAGCGATTCTTGTAGGCCACTAAAGTTGCTGGTTTGAAGTGTCATGCACTGTATAATGTGAAATGTACTACATTAGCGGTTTACTAACCGACGTGTACCCCATTAAAGAAGGGATTTACCAGAAACTAACGGCTACCAAGAATAATATTCTTTATTTGACGGTTACCAAGAACAATATTCCTCTTAGTGTGTTAATTTTTATGTAATGAGCTCCACCAAACATGGGAATTACAAACCTATAAACTTAGCTAAAGGCACGTCGTCAATCTAAATGGTCAACACCTCGTGTATTTTCTGGTACGACACATCTTCGCTGAATAATTCATGACGATTGAGTGGCTAACCGAGCTGCATGCGTGTTTTAAATGAGCTGACGGGTCCGAAGCGCCATTCAACATGCTTTATTATTCTGTTCTAGACTTCTCGGAAAAGAGGCACTTGAAGCTTCGTGTTCAAGTCTGCAAGATCAGGCAAGTCTACTCTGTAATTCATGTGAGTGCTGGCACGTGCCGCGATGCTCAGCCACGCGAGGCTGAGGTAAGAATGCGCGGGGGGACCTTCAGTTTCATGTGGAGAAACTTTTAAAGCGAGGTCGTCGTGAGGGTCTATACCAGTATCTGGTGAAGTGGCTAGGGTACCCCTCTTCTGAAAACTCTTGGGAATTCGAGGTACCTCTTCGTTGGGATATTTACAGAGTCCTCCAGAGGCAATTTTTGACAAGTGTAGATGAAGTTTTTGCAGCTTTGAATATCCACTAACGAATGTTTGCCCAGAAGGTCGAGGGCCGCTCCATTCCAGAATGCGTAGCAGGAGTCCGCACTTTTGTTACACCGACCTTGGAAACCTCCTTGCTGTCGAAATACTAGCCATCTCTCCAGCTCCGATTGCTCACATTCGAGCTTCGATACTCGTTTTGACAAGTTTAACGACGCAAGAGCAACGAATACAGCCCCTCCGTGCGATTCAGCGCCAGTACTTAGCCAATGTCCCCATCGTAATTCTATGCACAAAATTCTACGTTGTTAGCTCTAGGGCGGTTTCTAGAACCCAGCCGCTCAAATATTCTGAACCAGACATGAGTTTACAAAGCGTGTCATCGCTTCTAAATCAATACCCGACCAGTCATCTAACATGTGAGAAATGGCGCAGGCGCAGTAGACGAAGCGCATGTCCTCTTCGGTCCCAGAGTTTGTTGACGAGAAGCTGAATAGCACCCGTCAGCAACAAACTGGGCAAAGCCGTTCTATTCTTTAAGCTACTTACCATCCCGTCTCCTTGTTCTGATAGTACTTTAAGGAGTTGATAATCGCCAGCTTATTCATTCGACTGAGGTCGTCACCAAGTGTCCGGAGATGCATATCGCCGCGTATGTCGACGCAATGTTGCTCGAGTCGTATTTTTCACAATGGTACTGAATCTGTGGACAAGAGAAGGAATTTCCCAAAGTACCACCTCGAAAGTCGCAGTCGCCCGCGTTGAGGCTGTCATCGTGGCAGTCTGGAGGCACGTGCAGACTGTAGATCCACTCAACAATTTGGAGCTTGTCTACCCGCTCAAGCTCATTCAGCAGCACTAGGCCATGGATACAAAAGAAAGCTAACACCACGCGCTGTGAATCTTGATGCGCGTACGGTGTAGGCAGCGATCGCAAATTCTTAAGAGAATAGCTTACGTGTAGCTCGTGGTCAAAAGTTGTCGTCACCAAGTGCATCAATACAGAAAGTAAAATTTTGAAGGATCTAGACTGCTATCCCTTTGCTGTTTGTACCCCGCGACATATAGCCAATCAGAACGCATAAAATTATAAATGCACCCCCTGTCCCATAAATCAAGCATTTGCGACTGATCTGCATAGCCATGTACAATGAAGAACCTCAATAGCTTCAGGCGACGCTCACAAAGCTTGCCAAGAATTTGGCTTACCTCATGGACCAAAATATCAAAGATAAGAGGAAATTCTTTGCAGGTGATGACGCTTGGCAAAACGTTCTAGTGTGCATCGTGTTTAACGGTCGCGAGCAAATACATAATCTATCGGACTAAAAAACAAGAATTTCCTTATGATCAATAGTGCCGGCATTGGTACCCAGTGCCATTTATATGAGCACACACTGCCTGTAGCGGAGCTGCCTCGCTCCTAAAGTCAGAGGAAGACTTTTAGACTCAAAGAGTCTCCTAGTTCTGTAGAACTAATGGGTTTAACAACTCAGAGAGTCGTACAAGCTATTATAGCTTAATGATTCCTAGTTCAAGGGATTCAGGGGCTCGTAGAATCAAGTGGCAACTAGTGTCCAAGAGTATATACCTTAGAAAGATTTCTATATCTCACAGATCAATGCGCAAGCCTTAGGAAGGCACTTAACGCTTTAAGATCGAAAGAGGAACTGCACTTTAATTAAATTATTTAATCTAAAACCTTACCCTAGCTAATTGAAGAATAGATTTTGGCCGCCAGATTCATATCTGGCGGCGACCACATTTCTTACCCATAATAAATGGGATCTATGTAATTAACTATTTTAGAAAGGATAAAAGGTATTTACCCATAAAGTTGATGTACCACAACAACGGTTCTCCAACCGATGTGTGCCCCATTACACTCTCCCCATCAGACTGTTGCCACTGAGTGACAACATTCGCTTCATTTTCTCTTTGAGGTTGGAACCTAAGCTGTAACGGAGCGTCCCGTTACATAAGTATTATTTTCTATAAGAGGCATAATAAATATTATTTCCTATGAGAGGAAATAAATAATTAAGTGCTAAATTATTATCCTTACTAATTTTGACTTAATTAGTTCCAATATTACCAAATTGGGTAATGTTGATGCAATAAGACATAAGCTCTATTGATTGATTGATTTAAGTCTATATCAACCCCGCCAATCGTTTCAAGACACGATTTTGCGGGTCGCAAGGAGGCACCATACTTAATTAAATATTAATATAATAAGTTCAGTGGCAGATAGAAGATCGTTACGTAGGAAACTAATTATATTAATACCGTTTTACTTTTCCCTAATTCGAAATCTATTGATTACCTATTGGTAGCTAAAGACCCTTATCTACCTAAAAACCTTCCTCTGTGCTCTTGTGTACGTGAAGTTTCGAGGCACCATACCTACACTCTAATCAGTGTAAGGCTAACTAGTACTTACCAGTACTAGTGAAAGGTGCCCCGTTACACCTGGTAGCACTTAGTAGTCCGTTTAACGGACCACGCACGTTCCATCCAACATGGACTTGTTGGATGAAGAAGGAGGGAGCTTTCAAGCTCCTCAAGAAGGTTATCACGCAACGCGTGAGAGAATTTCTCATTTGAGTGACCTCGAATGGAGAGCGATCGAACGAATGAGTTTGGTCATAGGCGGGCCAGCCGTTGGCGCTATGCTGTACACTTTGAACACAGATGACCAAGATGCGGCCGTAGCCGAGTTCCTACAACACGAACTCGACGGGGTGCAAGAGAAAGTGACATTGCTTCACCAGCAAGGCTCTCAACACTTCTGTGTGGTGAACAGCATGCGGCCATAGCCGAATTCATACAACACGAGCTCGACAGGGCCCAAGAGAAAGTAACCTTTACACAGAAGTGTTGAGAGAACAGGGAGCTCAACAGTTGGAACTGTTGAGACAGCACCATGTATAAGCTGCTAATGGGTCGACGCTTCCGCGTCAACCCGAAAGCTTAAAGATAGAAATATCCAAGTTTTAAGTAGTCGAAGGCGACTCCCTTTTGTAATGATTCGTTGAGTTAGACGACGCCATATGAGCTCGTCGTATCAGTGATGATGCGACGAAGTGAAATTTGGCATGTCCAATTTAGCCGCACGTGCCAAATCTGGGGCCTTGGGGCTCAAGTTTCACGACCCATTAGTCTTTGGATCGTATGAGGTTTTTGAAAGCCGGCTCAGACAAAAGTTTGAGCCGTCACGTGCCGAATACAGGGCTCGAGCCGAGCTCCTGAATTTGAAGCAGGGCAAGCGTGACATTCACGCTTACGCCCAACATACACGATATCTGGTCAGTTGTATCGTTCGTCATCCAATAGATGAACAAACACAGGTAACTGTGTTTATTAAAGCACAGGTAACTGTGTTTATTAAAGCACAGGTAACTGTGTTTATTAAAGGTCTTGCAGACGTATCTGACAAGACCGAACTGTTCCGGCTAGAATTAGAGAAGCTAGACAAAGCGATCTCTATAGCGGAAAAGGAGGACTTTAGTCTTAAAAAGGCTTTTGTCCTCTCTGGTGCTTATCGTCCTCCAAGACGACAAGAAAATGGAGATTACGAACCCATGGATCTCTCGTATGTAGAGAGCGAGAACCCTCGCTCTTAAACTTACAAAAGATTACAGAAATGTAATCGTTGTCAAGAATGGGCTACTACGCCTATGCGTGTAGTGCCCCACGGCCAGTGCCTAAAAGCACTGAGCGAAAAGATCGACCTCTAGCTAGGAATAGCGGGGGACTCGGGTTCGACGCTGTTGCGAAATTGCAATGGCGAGGCGGATCGTCAAAAAAGCGGTCGGGGTCAGTAGGTGGTGAGCGCCCTACTGATCCAGCAACGTCACAAGAATTTGCAGGTCTTTTGACAAAATTGCTCCTCACACACAAACATTGTGTATAACTGCCCCAGGGGATGAGGTTAACCTCGTCACCCTGAAAATAAAAGTTCAAATAAGTTGCTACTTAAGTCCCTAGTCGATTGTGCGGCATCGAATAACTTTATTAAACGTCAATCGCTAGAAGATCGCAGGCTCAAATTCATTGAGCGATATCCCTCTCACAAGGACAAGGATGACAGTGCGCCTAGCAAGAGGCACATCTGTAACGATGTAGAAACGTGTAGTTGGTTTCCAATACACGTTAAAGGGTAAACAGTAGTATTTGCAATCAACAATTTAGTGAAGGCTTCTACAAAGCGTACACCGTCTTACGTGAACAGCTTACGCCTTCCACATATATCTACCCTGTTTGAGAGTAACTCTTGTTAAAGGGAAAAAAAACTCACTCGAGCGAAGAAACTTTCAGCTCTTGCTCATCACGCATTGGCCCTAAGGTCAATGCGAAGGATACCAATGTTGAGTTAACAAACATTGAAGTAGACAACGATACTGAAAGACTCAGCATCGCAAACAATACTATTAATGAGAATGACAATACTTTCAATAATAAAGAGATTAATATCTCCGCAGTGCGAACCGGTCGCAGTGAAATCAAAAATACAAACAAGTCAGCGAGTGATTTCCTGCTGGCTAGAGAAGCAGTGCCCCGTTTCGTACAGGATTCAACCACTGATGCAGTGAACCAAAAGAAACGGAATTCTGACAAAAATGGAAGAGCAAACATTCTTTCATTTAAAATCAATGACCTAGCCCTACTGTCTACGGTAAATATACCAAAGCACGTAGTGACGAATGTAAGCTGTTATGAATTACTGCCCACGTATATCGGCCCGATTCGTGTATTACATCGCCAAGGCAATGCATACACGATCGAGCTGCCTCGTAGTATGCGTACGCATCCTACGTTTTGTGTTGGGCATCTCCGCCCGTACCATCAGTACGAGGCTTCTTCCGATTCACACCGAAACGGTCAAGGGCATCCGCCAAAGCCTGATGGTTTCGAGCCAAAGGCTTATCGTCTCGGAACAGGGTCAGATTATCTAAGACTAGACGATCCACACTTTTCTCCAAGGAAGAGATCTTCTGACGAGCTGTCAACAGCTCGTTTTGAAGGGACTGATGTGTCCTTTCGTTCGGCCGTTGTTCAGTCGCAATATGCGCTAAAGTTTTCAACTGGTCACGAGAAAAATTAGCGACCGTCACCACTAACTCGCGACGACGGGAATGCTCGTGATTAAGTTTCCCCCTAAAATAAGGGAGTGATCCAAATCACGATGTTGACTCAGGCTCGTCAAACGAGGCGAACCCGATCTTTCTACACCCGCCACATCCGTTGATAGATGTAGGTGGTTAGAAGCACTTTCTTGCTGAATAGTTCTGGAACCACCGTGAGGCAAAGGGGGTTCGAACGAGTTATTTCAATCGTTGGCGTGGATATCCACCATCCCATGATATTTGGAACCTCGTTCCCAACTGATATTGGACGTTCCGGGTCTCGTCTTGCAGTACGACGAGACCCATCCTCCTCGGCAGAAGGTCTATCGAGAACGAGCGCTTCCCGCGCTCGTAAAGGGGTTGGAGGCTCTCAATCCATTGACGCATCCCGTAAGAGATGAGAGTCCTCCAATGGGTATATTTGAGGGAATATGCTTTCTTAGGAGCATGACCTGCACCCTTAAAACAGCAAGGCCATGAGTCCCCCCACGAGAGGCAAGGAATCTCTGCCTCTCTAGACAAACGTTGCAACTTATAGCGTGCACCGACTACCGTCCGTTTCTCAAGCCGTTCATGGAAAGCATTTAGGTTGTCAAGCCAGACCTCACGGCCTATATTTTGTACATTCTGCTCAAAGGCTGTCCAAGCTTGGAACAAAGGTCTTGACAACCTTTGCCCGTTTGCAAAAGTACCACCGATGCCGGTAAAAGGCATCGATGAAGAATTCCGTTTCATCCTCACCAGGCTTGTGAAGCCTGAATGAGTCGAACAACTGAATATGATATTTATCGTTGGAGGTACCAGACGAACAATAAGGTTTCTTTTAGAGGGCAACCAAGGCCTCTTTTTAGGAGCGAACCGCAACGTTCTGCGGTCCCTCTCCTATTGTATCATGTTGGCGTTAACGCTAATTTGGCCCTTGGAGCGTAGAAGCCTTTCTAAGGTATATACGCTTGAATACTAGTTGCCACTTGGTTCTACGAACTTCAGAATCCCTTGAACTAGGATTCATTAAGCTTTTATAGCTTGTACGACTCAATGAGTTATTAAACCCATAAGTTCTGTAGAACTAAGACTCTTTGAGTCTATGAGTCTTCCACTGACTTCGGCAGCGAGGTAGCTGCGCTGTGGGCTCTAACGTGACGACCAGAGAGGTAATGACGAGGTTGTTTGGCTCGTCGGACCTCTTTGGTGGGGAGGCATGATCAGATGACTCCGTGGGCAATGATTACTCTGAATGCGTCACCAGGAACTAAGTGGTCGCGAAAAGAAGAGTGCTGCTGGTGGTGCTAGTTTGCATCTCCAGGAAAGGAGTGATTCTAGAAATCGTATCTCTTACACATCACTGCGCAAGCCGCTTTAAGATCAATAGGGGGAACTGCACTTTACTTAATTATTTTATCTAAAACCTTACCATAGCTAATATAAAATAGATTTTGTCAGTCAGATTTATATCTGGCGGCGACCACATTTCTTACCCATAATAAATGGGATTTAAGTAATTAACTATTTTAGAAAGGATAAAAGCAATTTACCCATAAAGTTGATGTACCATAACAACGGTTCTCCAACCGATGTGTGCCCCATTACGCCCTCTCCCATCAGACTGTTGACACCGAGCGACAACATTCGCTTCATTTCTTCTTGAGGTTGGAACCTAACAGCTAACCGTTCGGTTGTATTTTCTTTCCTTTGTCTCATGACAATCAAGCGTGAGTCACAGACTCTTAGCACATTCCTCGACGATGAGGGAATGGTGGACTTTGAAAGTCACTCTCCATCAGAGGAGGATGAAAAAGAACGTCGTTCTTACACGCCTTCTCTTCCAGATGAACGTCGGCGGGCCCCAAATCCGTTCAGAACGACGTGGTGCCGCTGATGCCTTGACTGCATTGAGCAGGACACGGGACCCTGAGTCCAACATCATTACGAATCCGCTCGATGAAGAGCAAGAGCGGGCAATTCTCATAGAGGAACAAGCTCGTCGTCGAGCTGCCGAGATAGCGAAAGCTAAAGCTCATAGTGAATTTAGATTCACTCCGCTTAGTGCGGAAGAGCGTCTCAAAGAGATCGTGGGTCTCAAAGAGATTGCGGGCCACAGCTTGGCCATCTGGATCTCCGATGACCCGGCAAAGACGCCGTAGGAGACCGCTGCTCGCGACGCTTTTCATGAGCGATACCTTACGCCAAAGGTAGTGACGCGAAGTCAGTATCTGACGCGTTTACGTGATCAAGCCCGTGGGGCTTCGGTGACTTCCATGAGGGAAATTCCGATCGTTAATTTCCAAACGAAACAAGGAGTGAAAACGAAGTTTCATTTGAAACCCGGGTTCATTTAGCTCATCGCCTCCGTAATATTTGGAATATATTCGAGTGTGCGAATGCGGCTAAAGCTCGTTTGGATCGGAAGCTTCGCTTCGGTTTCGCCAAGCTTAAGGCCAAAGGACGCGAATTTGTAGGGGGCAGGCCGGACGTAAATGTTTCGTGCTTCTGCACATATAGCATCTACGGATGGTATTATGCTATTCCACAGCTTGAAGAGCCTCGTCTCCTTCCATAACGAGGCTTAAATCCAGTTACGTTCGGCATTTATGCCACAAAACAAAGAAAGGTCTAGCCGATATTTTAGTGCTTCGGTTGACCGTGCAACCATGGATCGAAGCCGCACTGAGACTATAGATCCACCTAATCCCACGTCTAGAGGTAGGAAGCGTCGTTTGACGAGAGTTGACCCTGAGCTTGGCGCTCAAAAACGTCGACGGCGTACGGGCAATCTTGCCGAAGAGGTGCCTCAAACTTCCAAGAGTTTTCAGAAGAGGGCTACTCTAGCCAATTCACCAGATACTTGTATTCTCTTACGATGACGTCGCTTTTAAAAGTTCACCACGTAAAACTGAAGGTTTCCCCGCGCATCAAGCAGCGCGGGAGGGGCCGAAATCTCGGCGGAGGCATTGGATGCTCTAAAGAACCAGGTTCAACTTCGTTGTGAGGACCTTGCTCGAGTTGAGAGCTCCTTTGAGGTGGTTCAAAACCGTCTTACGCTACTGGAGCGTCAGCAACCTCGTTTAGACGGCCAGCTGGACATCCTGGTGAGGGTGCAGCAATCTGCGGCACGACCGCCTGTCTTGGCGCAAGGGCCTTTAAGTCCACGTGGGAAGGGTCCCCATATGGCTTAAGCAAGCCGACGTAGAACACTGGGTGTGTATGCAGCTTGCTAGGAAAGTTTAGCGTGTGAGCTAGGCCCTTCTTGGCCACGACCGTAAATGGTCCAATAAAGCGCGAGCGCAATTTGGTCTTGAAGACCGCGAGAGCCAAATTAGTAGGTAGGTTTTTAGCGTATAATAAAACTCGGTCTCCGACCATATAAAATTAATACAGCTTCTGCCTTTGGCATCTGCTTGTACTTTTGGCTTGTCTTGGCTATCAGCCATCGTATCCCTTGCATATCTTAAGACACTAAATCGTGTCGCGAGAAACTCGCGTACTTGTTTCCGAACGGTAACAGGGCTGATATCATCAAGCCTATCGACTTGCTCACCCCCACCAAGCCCTAAGCCACGCAGTGAAATCGTTAAAGGAACGCGTGGGTGGGTGAGACCGATGACATAGAACGGAGTATAGCCGGCAGAGACTCGAATCGAACTCGATAATGCGTTCACGCCCATCAGCATCTGTTTGTAACGGAGCACCGCCAATGGCAAAATCCGAAGCGTCACAGACGACACTGAAAGGCCAATTTAGAATTGGCAGTGCCAGAATCGGGGCATGGATAAGACTATCCTTATTTGCTTGAAAGCATTATGTTCTGTTCTAGTCCAGCACCATTATGTATCCTTCTTAAGGAGATAAGATAATGGCCTAGCCATATCAGCGTAATTTTCGCTATACTTGTGTAAATAATTGGCGAGACCCAACCATTTACGCAAATCGTTTTGGTTTTTAGGAATCGGCCAATCGACTATAGCTTTAACCTTAGCCGAATTCGCTCTAAGACCTCACTTCCCAATGAAGCACCCTAAGAAAGGATATTTGTCTGCGCCAGAAATGAATTTAGATGCATTGGCATACATTTATTTATTCGTGCGCATGCTCTCGAGCACTACTCGCAAATGGTCTGAATGGTTTTCCACATCCGACGGGCCCCGATTCACACGACTCTGGACAAATATGTCATTAAAAAAAAGTTTGTGCATAACCTCGATGAGGGCGGAACAGTTGCGTCACTAGACAATTAAATGTTGCCGGGGCATTGGAAAGCCCTTGTGGCATTACCAACCACTCCCATAGCATACCGCTTAGGGTGCTAACCGCTGTAGGCGTGATATCGCTAGCTCGTATGATCAGTTGGTAATTACCATCGACTTAAGTCAAGTGCATTGACATTGTACATCCCACTATATTGTTCTACAGAACATCTTATTTAGGAACGGGGGCTGGTGCTGTTATAGTGGCAGCATTAAGCTTATTATAAGCATGTACAATACGCCATTTACAATTTGGCTTTTTGACACAAAATGTCGGGTCGAATGGGGAGATTTGCTTTCACGTACCCTTCCAGCCTCGTGCTTAGCACAGAAGAAATCGTCAATGACGTCACACTGCTCCCTTGGCAAAGGCCACTATCGTGTGACACAGTTTTTGGTTCCCGACACCAGGACACCTCTATCCGGGGGTAAAACAGATGGTGGATCGGTACACACCACATCTTGAAATTCCTTAATCAAGGAATTTAATGGATCCGTAGGATCTTTAAGGATCGATGACCCACTCCGCGCACTAAGTGCAGCTTTTGTGCCATCTAAGACAGCTTCGTCCAGAAGTGACGATGAGTTTAACTCAATCGTTTGGGTTGAATGACCACCATCTCGGATAAGTCGCCAACCTTTCAGGCTCGGCCGCATTCGTCAATAGACATTTCGTTTAGCTCCAAAAGAGCATGTGAGGAAGAGACTACCGCAAGGCTAACTTCTTCCTCGATGTTTCCGGTTGCACCATTTACAAGCGTGTGTAGTTGCTCACTCGTATCACTTTGTGAGGTATAGACGCTCCGCGTCTTCCCTGTCTTAGAGTAGAGACAATACGCCTCTTAGAGGCCGGGATATTCACGTCCCCAAATTGTTCCACCTGGATTGGTTCTATACCATATATGGTGTCTAATTCGACATCTGACAAGGAGTTACGTTACTCAACTTCCTTGTCCAGCAACCGTTTACTTGTCGCTTTGAAGGGCTTGACCCAAAAATGCCCTGGCGAACGCCAATAGTGTCATTATCGATACTCAGTATGGTGCCACCTCGGCTGACCATACTCGGTGGACTTAGACGTGCCACTTTACGTGTTGAAGGGATTTTACACCCTTGATGACTCGGCCTTAGGCCAACGATGCTTTCAGCATTCAGTGAATCGTTTTAACAACAAGTGTCATTCGACGGAGTATGTGCCGTTCCACTTCCTTCTTCTGAATCAGGCTCAAAATTAATGTGTTCAACACTTGAGTTTATTAATTCAGATATTCCAATGTCTATCACTGTGACAGATCCGGTCTATGATTCGCGCCAACAGCGCTTTTGTTGCCTAACAAAGGTGGGTTCATGACTCTATAAAACTTTGCTAGGAACATTGCGCGTGGCGCCTAAGGCCTTGACCTCCAATCGAATCATGGCTCATGGCGATCATGCCAGGCTATACCAAGGATGAGATCATATCTCGAATTCAAATCAAGGACGAGACAGCGTTCGACACTGCCAAAGCCCGGAAACTTCATACCTAAGTTTAACGGAATTTTAGGAACAGTGACACGAGTCTCAGTCGCTAAGCGAATAGTGATTGTATCACTTTTATGCGCTTTAAGCGTCTAAACGTATTGTTGACTTCCTTCAAAAAGAAGACGTCGAGCGTAATTGCAAGACGCTCCCGAGTCAATTAAAATTGACCATGGCTGTTTAAAGCCCTTCACAGTCGCTTATGCGACTAACAAGCCAGGCTTGTACTCACACCCCGAGCCGTTACGCCCCGAGCTAATTGGGGCTAGGTCCCGTTTACTCTTACCTCTTCTAACAGAGCCTAGTTCTTCCCCAGAAGGGTGCCCCGCACCTACTGGGTATCGACACTTTCCGCACCGTACCAGATTTCTGGTATAGGTCGGAATTGGTGCTCTTTCGAGCTTTATGCTGATTTCGTAGGGGACAGGCCGGACGTAAATGTTTCGTGCTTCCGCACATATAACATATACGGATGTTCTTATGCTGTCCACAGCTTGAAAAGCCTCTTCTCCTTCCTCAACGAGGCTTAGATCCATGGGTTCCGGTCTATTAGACGGTACCCATGTGCTCGAAGAGCTTGTTCGGTAAACAGGCTTGCTAACACGAGCAGACTATAAGTCGAAATCAGCGCGTAACGCTATGGCAACTACCTCTTCGATAGTTGCAGGATGAGATCGGAATACTTCCGTCCGGGCGACGCCCTAATTGAGACCCCCATAGAGATTGTTACGACAATTGCTTCTTGCACCGGGTCTTGATGCATGGATCCAATGATAGTTCTCAGCTCCAGGACATAGTCTTCTAGGGTTCGTTTACCCTGTCGAGTCGCTATGAGCAGTGATCTCATGCGAAAAGCCTGATCAAGCGGTGCAAACACTCTAAATTTGATAAAAATGAACTTAATATAAAAAATATAAAAATAAATAATTTAGTTGTTCAACCTTTTTTTAGTCATTTGCTGTTTCAGCGAATCCCATGAGGAAAAAGCGTCGTTTATGGACGTACTGCACGATAGTGCCTACTCCATGGCTCTACCTTCGAGTTTGGAAATGGCCATAGTCACCTTTTGCCGTTCTGATAGCAAGGCGAAGTCGGTGGACATCTCCATCTGCTTAACCAAAAAGGGAGATTTCTCCCTCTTTTCCCTCAAACGTCATTACATTGACAGCTAAAGGGCGAGCCTTCGGCTCTGAATCAGGTACAGAGATGTACCAGGTTCGCATAATGCCGCAAGGTGATCTTGTACCTGGCCGATCAGGGAGGATCATATCGCAAGAAGGCTTCAACTCTTGCACGCAGGACCTCTGGTCCCTGGGATATAATGAACTCTACATGTTCAAGCCCAAACAAAGTTTTGAGATTGTCATAAGCTGCGCGTTGCGCTTCTGAAAGCTCTGGAAACTTTTCCATTTCAGTGAAGGCTTAGCCTTATGAAGACTCAGTCGTAGATTGACTACGAGTGTAACCAGGTGTAGCGGAGCTACCTCGCTCCTAAAGTCAGAGGAGAACTTTTAGACTCAGAGAGTCTCTAAGTTCTATCGAATTAATGAATTTAACAACTCAGGGACTCGTACAAGCCGTTAAACTTTAATGAATCCAAATTTAAGGGATTCCGGGGTTTGTAGAACCGAGTGGCAACTAGTGCCCAAGAGTATATACCTTAGAAAGGCTTCTATCTCTTACAGATCAATGCGCAAGCCTTAGGAAGGCACTTAATGCTTTCAGATCAAAAGGGGAACTGAACTTATTTAATTATTTAATTGAAACTTTACCCTAGCTAATTTATTATTCGGCCACCAGATTTATATCTGGCGGCGACCACATGTACCACAACAACGGTTCTCCAACCGATGTGTGCCCCATTACAAAAAGCCTTTTGAATTTTGGCAATTTGCCTAGGCCGGAGGGAATTTGGCCTTTTTGCCGCCTACCAATACGGTTTTCTATCCTGGAAATATCATTTTTTGCAGGTGATTGTCAATGAAATGCTCAGAAAAGCCGCAGGTTGACACTCACTATTTATCTTGTATAACAGCGACATCCATCAAAATAGAATTGGCAGCTGAAACTGTTATCAGTAAATAAAATTAGCTATAATCACAGTTTCTTCTGCCACCAACGTGTACCCTGACATCTGTTTTACTGGATGAAAGACGTCAGCACTCACGAAATTTTTTTGTGATACATGGACGTTTAACGGAAGGTCTCACCGGAAAAGCAGCAGAGTATGCAGTGAAAAAGTACAAATTTTGTATTGATTATTTGAAATAATTTTACAATTTTTATCGAATTTAATCATTTTTATAGTACTTTTTGATACCTGGTGTGAAAAAGTACAAATCGCATATCGCTTGGCGGCTCCCCAAAAGTTTTCGATGAAGTTGGGCTCGCAGTGAATTTCAATTAAACTGTCACTTGATGGCCAGCGGCAACAATTCGCTCCTCTTTCATTCCAACTTGCACTTTGAAGTCCGATTGATTGGCCATATTTTTTCTGGCACAGCAGGTTGAGCAATCCAAAGGGCAAATTTGCATTGCGCCTGCAGGCCAGCTTCCTACAGCCCGCGTTCCTCCCACACAATTTTTAATCCCTTTGCCTGACCACGAATCAAGCTGATCATCAGCAAAAAACATTTCCTGAGAGACTCCGTTCCCCATGTCGTTGCACGCATCTTTGGCTGCTTGTCTCCACTTGACAGATTCATTTCGCTGGCGCGAAGGGCATCGGGTGCAAATGCACTGTGACTAGTTGCATTGTCGAAGGCGAAAAGAGCTTGACAGCCGGGAAAGTGAGCCTCGAAGATAGGAATAGCCAAGTCACAAACTTTTTTGCACAGTTTCATCAATGTCCACCATCTGTCATGCTGCGTGCCAGGATGCGTGATGATGCAGGCCGCTGCTGGTAGGTCAGTATTCTGAGCAGCCTTTTCTTAATCAAGTGATAACCGGCCGATGACGTTGCAGAGAAAGTCGCTGACGTGAATGGACCTGCCCTGCTCTTTTTTCGCAATGGTTGTTCATCGTCTGGTAACCAAAGACGCTTGAGTCCATCATGAGCTGCAAAAGTACTCTCATCATGAATTACCAAGCTGAGTGGAGGGATGCCATTATTAGGGGGCCAGGTAATTGCAGTAGACATTGCATTGTTATCCTTAACTTCCTCCTTCCGAGCAGCAAACGGCATCCGTGATTCAAGGTCAGCCATTCGCTACAAGAAGTGCTGACGGTACGCAATAACATCTTCCCGCTCATGACCATCAATGCATATTTTTTAGTCATTGCTACTTGATGTCAAGTAGATAGAGCCAGCGTGTCGCAGTTCTTCAGCGATTGTGAAAGATGGGGCGTATCCAAGCTGCGGAAGGATGTTCTGGTTGACATGTGCTGTCAGAGCTGATACTTCTACGTTAAACTTATTTGCTCGAAGATACTCTTGCAGGAGTATAATGCAGTCTTCATCCTGCAGATAGCTTCTCCGTTTTGCGTGTTTTCTTGTCTGTGACAAAGGCAATTTACACCCTCTAGGCAGAATGTGGCCCAAGCACGCAGAGAGCGTGCAAAATACACACACCCCTCCCAGCACCTTCCGCTATCAGCGTGCTAGCTGCTATTCGGGTTATACAATATTTACCAGCCGAAGATAAGAAGAACTGCAAGCCGCCGGTTTTGCTAGTTTTGATAGGGTGACAAGTGTGTTAATGGTTGTTGTCAGTCTCTCCCTGGTCCAGACTGCACCATCCTCATCGTCATCCTTTTCGTGACCCTCGTCATCACTCTCATCTGCAACAGCAAAGTATTTAGTTAAAGATTACAGTCAAGATCAGCTCTCCTTATTTACGGCTCTTTTCCGTCTTTGATTTCGAGATGCACCGCCTGTACACTGTGGTAATGGTAGAACTTTAGCAGCTGTTTGATAGGCTATTGTAATATTTGCTTCAACAGATGCAAAGTCCAGATTTTGTCATCACTGCCCTCCGAAACTCCAAAGCTACTGTCAGTAGATTCATAAATGCCTGAGCTGTTATCGGCCTTGGCGCGCTTGACCTCTTTCATTTCCTGCATCTGTTTTATTTAATTTGTTTAGCGAGGCAATATTGTTCAAATTTTTGCTCGAAGGCAGGTTGAAGAATTGAAGCAGGTGAAAGGTTAGTGGTGATGACTGGACCTGGGATAGGCAGGGACGCATGCTATACAGTGTACTCTAAGATAATCATTAGGGGCCAAGTAGTAAGGTTAATTGATCCGAAAATTGGCCACTCAAAACCTGGGTTTTGCTTGTTTAAAGTGTCTTGCACTGTAGGTCAAATACGCTTTTTTCTAATTAAAATATTATTGTACGGTGTGCTCGACTTACTCGATGATTACTATCAGTTGCTCATGCGAGCTAGTGGCATCCCGCTTACAGCGGTTAGCTCCCCAAGTGGAGTGGTTGGTAAGGCCACAAGAGGGCTTTCCAATGCCCCGGCTACTTTTAATCGTCTATATTCAGTCCTCACCGAGGCTATACACAAACTCTTTTTAATGACATTTTTGTCCAAAGATGTGCAGAGCAGGGTTGGTCGGATGTGGAGCCACATCGCCGATTTGCGAGCCGTGCTCGAGTGCATGCGCACAAACGCTTTGCCTGAGTTCGAGGAATTATTTCTTTTTTTAAAGGCTATAAAACAAAATATAATTATGAGGGGTAGCTTTTAGTTTATCAGAAAGATAATCCTGACCATTGTTGTTTTTAGCATTGGGATTGGAAGAGCTTAGCAGGATTATCCAAAACTTGGAATTTGTCTGTCAACGCTTCTAGATACATCTTTGATGCAGAAGAAGTTCTCTTTCTAGGATGATTTATTAAGATGCGAGGCCATAGAACAGATCCTGCTAAGGTAACCATAAAACAAAGGATTTGCGTAAGTGGCTAGGCCTAGCCAAAAAACAAAGGATTTGCGTAAGTGGCTAGGCCTAGCCAACTACTTGCACAAGTACAGCAAAAATTACGCTGATATGGCTCGGCCATTATCCAATCTTCTAAAAAGGATACAAATTGCTGCTGGACAAACATCGAAGATCTTGCTTTCAAGCAATGAAAGACAGTCTCATCGAGGCTCTGATTTTGGCTCTGCCAATTCGTAATCGGCCTTTCAGTGTCGTCTGTGAAATATCTGACTTTGTCATCGGTAGTGCTCTGTTACAAACAGGTGAAGATGGACGAAAACGCGTCGTTGCGTCGAGTCTATACAGCTTATAGCATAAAGCTGCAGAAAAGAGCGACCATGTTCATGACAAAGAGCTACTCACAATGAAGTATGCTCTTGTGAAATTCAAAGTGCATCTACTTGGCTCTAAGCTTTTTCGTGATTATACTGATCATGCGTCTTCACGCGTCACGACTAAGTCGCCTCCTCTTTCCCAGACAATGACTCGATGGCTTTCTTTCTTCAACGAATATAACTTTGAAGTAAATGATAAGTCGGATAGCAACATGCTCTGGTTGATGCGTTATTATGCCGCCCTAATTATGAGCTTGCTCATGTGATAACCATCACGTCGTCGAGCACTGATCAAATCCGTTCGGCATACGCCACGGATGAACAGTGTGCGGCTTTGCTTTGCGCTCTGGTTTAAAAACTCGGACATTAAATTTTCGACTCGATTAAGAGCAAGCTTACATCGATACTCTATCGATTAGGGGCTTTCGTTCTATTAAACTGATGCCACGGATTTCTTGCGCATCGTAGTTCCTCACAATGAAGACATAAAGTATCGAATCGGCTATGACTGTTTTAGTGGTCATCTCGGTTGAGAAAAGAACTATGGCTCCGTGAGCCAAAGTTATTGGTGGTCCAAGCTCTTAAATTGGATAAGACACATGCTCCCAGATGCAAAACTTGTCAAAGGGCTAAACCCTCGGCATTTGCAACGGCACCGCTTGCCAGTTTGCCCGTACCCACTGGGTGTTGGAAGTCCAACAGTATGGAGTTTGTGCTTGGCCTACCGAAAGACTCGTCCGGTAATACGGGCATCGCGGTCTTTGTTGACCGTTTAGGTAAAATGGTTCATTTAGCGGCTGTGTCAGGTACCATTGATGGTGACGGTACAGCAAGATGTTAATTGATCATGTTTTTTGCCAGCGCTTTGGTGTCACAGCACACATGCTTCGCAGAACGTCTTCAGTGACGCGATCAACACGCTCAGTTTGACTATCGGTCTGCGGATGATCTGCCATGAGCATGTCCAATCTGGTGGTAGGCACTCAGAAGATCGACTTTTAGAACGTACCAGAGAAGCGGGGGGGGGGTATCTCACGGAGACAATTGGCACAGGCAACCCATGTTGAAACACAATCTTCTAATTGTTGAGTACTCCAGAAGGATCGCTGGATCATTTGAATGGACCAAAGGCATCAGTTCCTCAGCTTGCCTAGACAACCGTCTTGTTGAGAGTAATATACCGCCATGCATGCCTCTACAGGCTATGCTCGTTATACGTGACGGTCTTGCGCTCCCACACGTTCCATGTACGTTACCACTACGTGATTCAAGGCTTGGTGGGGGAGGGATAGCCGATCGGCTTGCTCATACCAGCCCAATTACGGTAAAAAAACAGATCAGCGAGTTTCTCCCAAGCGATTAGTTTCTTACGACAATGGCTGATAGCCAAGACAAAAAAAGGAAAAAGTGAATGCTAAATGCAGAAGCTGCATTAACTCTTATGTCTTCTCTGACCAAGTATCACTGAATGCTAAAAATCTACCGACTAACGTAGTAGCTGTGGTCTTTAAGACCAAATTACATCCGCGCTTTATTGGACCATTTACGGTCGTGGCCAAGAAGGGCCTAGCTTATACGCTAAACCTCACACGCAAGCTGCTTACACAACCAGTGTTCTACGTTGGCTTACTTAAGCCGTTTAGGTACCCTTCCAATGAGAATTGGAAGGCGCTTGTGCCGAGTAACTGCGGCGAGCTTCTCTGGCGTAGTCGCCTTGGGCTTAACAGCGTAGGCGTATAAGTTACGGCCCGCAAAGCGCTCTTCAATTAAGTGGTGTGAATCTATATCCACTATGAGCTTCTTTTGCAAGGGTCGCGTCCCGGCGACGAGCTTGCTCCTCCTTGATGATAGCTTGTTCTTGCTCTTCATCGAGTGGATTCGTTATTATATTTTTGGCCTCCACGCCCGATGTTCTACGTAATGTGGTTAAAGCATCCGCTACACCACGTTCTGGAAACAGATTGGAATCCTTATGAGATTCGTTTCTCTTACGCTAGTGCGTGCTAGATATGGGTTCCTTCCACGTTTCCTCAGACGGATTGTGACTTTCATAGTCCGCCACCCCTTCGTCACCCAGGAAGGAGGCAACGATCGGTGACCCTAATTTTGGTGTCATAAGACAAAATGAATGTAATAACAACCGTTAGGTTAGCTGTTCGTTATCCAACCTCAAGTAGGAAATGTCGAGATGCCGTGTCAACAATCTGATGAGGGAGGGTGCAGTGGGGTACACTTCAGTTGGCAAACCGCTAATGCAGTACATTGACATTATGGGTCAAATACGTTTTTACTATTTAAAATAGGTAGTGTCATTAAAATCCCATTTATAATGGGTGATACGAGTGGTCGCCACCAGATATAGATCCGGTGGCCAAAATCTATTTTAAAAGTAATAAGGGTAAGCTTATATCTTAAAATTTAATGAAGTTCAGTTCCCCTTTTTATCTTTAAGTGTCCAGTGCCTTTTCAAGGCTTGCGTTGCGATCAGTGAGAGTAATAAGCCTTCCTAAAATACATACTCTCGGGCATTAGTTGCCCACTTGGTACTACATCCCATAAACAACGATCTGTTAAGCTCTACGAGCTTGTACGACTTATTTAGTTGTAAAACTTCGTAGTTCTATAGAACTGAGTGACTCTTGAGTTTTTAGTCTTCCTCTGCTGACCTTAAGAGCAAGATAGCTACGCTACACCCTCAGTTTGATTTGATTGGCTAATTTTGTGTATTCTTGGTGCTAAGGTACACCTAGGTGTGTAGTAGACGATATGATGGCACTGCCCGCTCGCTGTCTATCGACGTTGACTATTTTGTGCTCAATTTGCAACTATTCACTTCAGTTCGTTTGTGACTTTTCTTAGTAAAGTATTTACAGCTCATGTTCGTTCATGACACAAAAGTATTCTAATGATCTCCTACTATTTCACTGACAAGAACATTCTATTCTATACATTGGGTCAATCGTCGCATGATAGGGCCGACACCAGGCACAGACAAATTCTTGCTGATACGGCGGGATCCCCGCTGAGACTTGTAAGACAGCTGCATCGTGACAGAATAAAAAAAACATCAGTTTCGTCAACGTGGCGATTATTCTTGTGAACAACATGGTCGAGTAGCCCAGGTGAAGACTCGAAAATATATCTGCGAAGCGGCCTAATGTCATTTCAGCAAAATTTTACTTTATCGCCAAGAGTCAGCGAGAAATCAGCGCTTAAAGTAACATGCTCGACCAACTTTTTTCATCTGAGATTTATTGTGAGCAAGAAAAAACATTCGAATTTTTAAAGCGCGGGCATGTGACATCCGACTTCAGTGAGCCAGTTCGTTTTCCGTGATTTGCCTGGCTGTGGATGTAAGGACCCCCACGAATTGCTGAAATGCAGTTGCTATTCGCAAGTCTCCTTGACGGGTAGACCTCTTTAGCAGCGATGAAGACAGCATGACCTTCGAAATATTGACGTGGAAAATGCCACACGCCGATCCTTTAATGAAGCTGTAAAGTATTTATTTAACGCCTCGCTTATCCGAGCCTTTTCTTTCCCTAGGCTGCTTAAAAATTAATCATGGGATCTATAAATCCCCCCTAAAGTTAATGTTTGGCTAGTTTATGCATGCATAGTGCCACGTAGGTAAGGACGATATGATATCACTGCCCGCTCGCTGCATTTGGTTCGTTTGTGACATTTCTTATTAAATTAATTCACGGTTCATGATTCGAGCAAACCATTGCTGGTGAAGGTACAATGAAGCTGTTCATTGATCGCGCGTTTCAACAACAAAGTTTGCTAGTTTGGACCGACGACAAATTTGTTTCCCTTTAAGAATTCCATCTCTTGCTGCTCGTCTAGCGGATTTGTTATGGTTGGGGGCCAAGTCTCAGTGTCCTGCGTTAAGCAATAAGCGCATTCGCGAGACCACGTTCAGGTAACGGATTCGGTGTCCATCGAGAATCGTCGTTACGCTTAGGAGTGGCAGGTAAGATCCCTCATCCTTATTTTCGGACGGAGTGTGGCTTTTGTTGTCCACGAAGATGTCCTCATCGAGGAAACTGCGGTGAGTCGGAGACTCCTTAATGATGTCGTAGGACACATCGGCTCTCGTAAGGTCAATTAAATGACACAATAATTAGGGACACAAGGGTGTTCAGAACACAACCGTGAGGTTAGTTGTTCGATCACAGACCTAAAAGAGGATATGCAGATAAGTGCCGACACGATGTGTCAATAGTCTGGTGCAACAGTTGTTAATTGTTTATGCGATGTTCTACATACTTTTTTTAACTCAGGTAAAATTATATTAATTTACGGATAACACACGTGACAGACACCAGATAGAGATCTAGTGGTATATATAAGATAATAAGCCTTACGCTTTGCCCTGTAACAGCGAGAAGCTTCTAAAGCCACTCACATTTGGGCACTTGTTTCCGTGTTATATTTTAGAATCCTTAAGTCCCTTAAACCAGGATCAAGTTAGCCCTTCGAGCTTGTAAGACTCCCCAAGTTGTTGTTTATTTACTTCCTATAAACAAAGTGGCTCATTGAGCCCATAAGTCTTCCTATGACTTAAGGAGCTAAATAGCCCCGCTACAGTGGACGAGCACGAGTTTTTCTTGCAAATAGGCTAGTGCTAATGAGCAGGAAATTTTACCTTAAGAATGAGGAAGATATGGTTTTCAGCCCGTCGATACAAATCGACTTCTGACGAACAAACGAAGAAAATGGGTACACATACCCCCTTTTTCATGATGCATCAAGTGGCAGTCGTAGCGGCCTTAGTCAAATAAAGTTATTTTGTCAATCACGAACTATACTCCTTAAGCTGGAGCTTCCTGTGACATTTAAATTTGCTTGAGTTGCGTTTCGCGGAGCAAAGGTGACGTTGTTCCTCAAATGTTGGAGGTACTACTACTCGAGAGAAGCCTCTGACATATTGGAAACAACCTTTTTTACATTTCGGTCGGGGTTCTATGCCTTGCACCATAACCATCACAATAAATATTTTTTAGTTCTGCTCACAGCTGCTAATGAGCAATCTTGCTGGAGCGGTCCGCATAGACCACGATGAATGTGTATCCTCCGTTAGGGCTAGGCACATTTTTTACTGGTAGACTCAACACCCAGTGGATACGGGATACTGGCAAGTGGCGCAGTTGCATGTTTCGAGGGTTAACCCGTTGTCACGTCTCGCAGCGTCCGTGGCTCATAAGTTCTGACCCATTGTTTAGTTTGGGCCACCAATAAATGTAGCTCACCGAGCCGTAGGTCGAATCGACTGAGATGACCGCTAGTAGCAGCATCATGTGCCTCATAAAAGATTTGACACTTCAATTTCTCATCTTGAGGACCTACGATGCGCGGATGATCCGCCGCATCAGTGCAATAACACAAAAGGGTATTATCGAATGAATATCGATTTAAATCCCCACTTAATCGTGTCGACAGTTTAACGCCCGAGTCAATGCACCCAAAGCTCGTAGGAAAGCTACACAGCTCATCCTTGATATATATTGAACAATTTAATGAGTTATAGGCGACGTTGCAGTGTAACATGAGTGACTCATAAGCTGGTCGGCATGATAACGCAACAGACGAAGCATTTTGCTTTCAGGCTTATAGTTTACCTCGAAGTTTCCTACAAGTAAAAAAACCCGTCGAAACATTCTCTGTGAAAGAGGAGGCGACTTAGTCGCGCTGCGAAAAGCTGCATGTTCTGTATTGATCACGAAGCTAGAGCCAAGTAGATGTATTTTAAGTTTGACAAGAGCAAACTTTATTGCAAGCAGCTCTTTGTCATAAATTAAGTTGTTTTTCTCTGCAGCTTTAAGCTGCATGGCCTCGAGCGCAACGATGCGTTCTCGTCCTCTTCACCTGTTTGTAACAGAGTACTACCTATAGCAAAGTCAGATGCGTCACAGACGACACTGAAAGGCCGATTAGGATTTGGCAGAGCCAAAATCGGAGCATGAATGAACTGAACTTAATTGCTTGAAAAGCAACATTTTCGGTGTTTGTCCAGCACCATTCTGTATCCTTCGTATTGGATAATGACGAGCCGTATCATCATAATTCTCGCTGTACTTGTGCAGCTAGTCGGCAAGGCCAAGCCACTTCCGGAACTTCTTATGTTTCTTATAAACTGGCTAACTTACTATGGTTCTTACCTTAGCGGTGCTTCGCTTTTCAGTGTACCACCCTAAGAATGAGTCTTTCCGCACCAAAGGTGCATTTGGATGCGTTGGCATGCAGCTTATTTGTGCTCATGCATCGGAGCACGACGTTAAATGCTTTATGTGATTATTCACATCTGACCGACTGCTTTACACGACTAGAACAATTATATCATCAACGTATGTGTGCGCATAACCTATATGAGAGCGGAACAGTTGTGTCTCTAGGCGGTGAAAAGTAACTGAGGCATTGTAAAACCCTTGGGGCGTCCCAGCCACTCCCAACCCGTCCACTTAAGGTGCATACCTCTGTAAGCGGAACATCATTAGCTCGCATGAGCAGTTGGTAAAAGCTATTGACTAAGTCGAACGCACTTTATATCATACAACATCCCACCATATTGCATTGAAAAACAACATTATATCAAGGATGTGGTGTCTGGACCAATATATTGGCCAATTTTTAATCTATTGCATGCACAATGCGCAGCTTACAGTTTGGCTTTTTGAGACAATTTGTCGGTGTCGAATGGTAAGACTTACTGCCACGCACCACTCAGCCGGTAGCACGATAAAATCGCCAATGCCGTCAGACTGTTCTTTTTAGCAAAGTCCACTGCCGTGCTACGCAGTATTTTATTCCCGGAGCAGGTCAATTTCATGACGTGTCCCTCTATCAGGGGGTACGACAGACGGCGGATTATGACGCACCACGTCTTCAAATTTCTGAACCAACATAAACGGATCTGAAGGATCTTTGAGGATCGGTGATCCACTACGCGCACTAAGTGCCGCTTTTGTGCCTTCTAGAAGTGCTTGGTCTAGAAGTGATGGTGAAATCAACTCAATACTAGGTCGAATGACCACCACATCCGATAAGTCCAAGCCTTTAAGGCCTGACCGAATTTATTGACAAACGTTTTTTTTATCTAGCTCTAACGAGCATGTAACGATGGGATAGCTTCCGGCTAAAGTCACCATCAACGTTACCAGCCATTCTATTCGCTACTACTACTCTGTCACATCACAATTGCCTTGCGTCGTGTAGTATCTAACAAGTGTCGCTGCCGTCTCCGTGTAAAGATTATACGCCTTATGGAGACCAAGGCAGCTATGTTTCGGAGGTTAACAGGTTCGTCAATTTTACTTTGCTCTATACGAGACCCGATGTCTAGCTCGACGTCCAATGGACAGTTACGCAACTCGGGTTCATCATACACTTAACACTCACGCGTCACTCCACGTGCACTAAACGGGCAGATCCCGAAAAGTCTAGGCGTATCGCCAACAATGTCGCTATCGTTATTTGGAGTGGTGCCATCACGGCCGTTTCACTTGGTGGACTTTACGTGCATCATAGAGATCACACTGTTAATGGCTCGGCCCTAGGCCTACAATTCAGCATTCAGTAATAATTATCACAACAAGTGTCACTCGACGGAGTACGTGCCGTTTCACAAATAGTCATTGAGTAACGCTTGATACTAATAGCATCAACGTCAGAGTTAATTACTTGGACACTCCAGTATCCAACATAATGACGGACTATGTCAATGGCTCCCACCGATAGCACCTTTGTTGCCTGGCAAAGATGTTTTATGACTCGGCATAGCTTTGCTAGGAACATTGCGCGTTGCGTCTAAGCCAGGCCAAACCCAGTTTGTGATATGATATCATCCTGGGCTTGGCCTGGCTTAGCTCTAATCCGAGTCGAGGATAAGACAGCGCTAAATACTGTCAAAGTCCACACCTAAGTTCGACGCAAATTTAGGTACCCTGACACGAGTCCCAGTCGCTAAGCGAACAGTAATCAAATCACCCTCATGCGCTTTAAGCGCTTCCACATATTGATTACTACTTCCAAGATGACGGCGACGAGCATAGCTCGAAGACGCCCCGTAAAATCGATTAGAATCGACAATGCTTTTTAAAATCCCTTCATATTCACATTCATGGCTGACAAGCCTGGCTTGTATCCACGCTTAGTGCTATCAGGCACACAGATCATTCGGGCTAAGCCATGTTTTATTCCCGCCTTCTATAGGCTCCAAAGCCTAGATCTTCCCCAGTGGAGTGCATTGCACCTACTGGGTTTCAGCATTTTCCACACCATACCAGATTTTGTAATTGGGGAATTAGTGCTCTTCCGAGCTTTGTGCCGCTGTGAACGGACAAGCCGGGCACGAGTGTCTACTTCACCCGCACATAAAACATCTGCGGATGTTTCATTGCTGTTCCACAACATGAAGTTCTGATTTTTCTTCCTCAATGAGGTAAGTTATATTGGTTTTGATCTAGTAGACGAACCAGATGTACTCGATGAGCTAGTATTTGTATCCGAGTTTACGAAAGCGAGCGGTCTTTAAGTGAGCTCTCACATGCAACACGTCTATAGACGATTCTTTTTCCACGTGGGGGATCGCTGAAATAGCTATTGCCCTGCGTGTTTATACCGTCCATTCAGGCCTTTCGCGTACGCTCATAAATTTATCTTCCCGTCTGGGTAGAAAGGGCCTAGCGGAGTATGTCCAATAGTTGCGAACTTTTTTTTGCTATAAATGCAGCTTGACCCATTACCAGAAGTGGTTCTGGTAACCATTTCTATGATGCTGTAATCAGGCCTCGAAAATGCTGCAGAACCGACACGGCTTGCAGACAGAACTCAGATATGATTATTAGTTGGAACTAATAGTACGGGTGTGGCCAGAACGGAAGTCTTCCGAGTCCGACCCACTTCATTTTAAGCGGCCGCTGATATTGCGTTTTGAACACTGAGTTGAAGTCATACATGATGCATAATCGCAAATCATTATGGGTAGGGATAACGAAACGAGGTGTGTCGCCAGCAATGGCTGTATAATACATTACATTATTGCGAGTTGTATATCGATCTGTTGAGGATCGATACAATTTCGACAATCAAGAAGATAAGGCTCTTAAAGGGTTGATGGATTTCTAAGGTAATCCATCAACCCTTTAAGAGCCTTATCTTCTTGATAAGCTCTTCTAACGTCGTCGACTAATGTTGACGATGAAACACTTATTGATGCAACAGTGGCCTTATGCTCACTGTTGATTTGCGCACCCGGCTCAAAGTCGGGCTGACATGAAAGGCATCAGCAACGACGTTAAGTCGTCCTGGTTTATACTTCACGGAGAAGTTATACTCCGCGAAGAACGACAACCATCTCGCCATTCTTTGCAAGAGGTGTGGACTGCTTACTGCCGTGCGTAAAGACGCATGGTCCGTATATACGATGAACGGTCTATCTCCCAAGAGATAGACTCTAAACTTGGCCAGTGCGTATTTCATGGGCAAGGATTTCCTTGTCATATACTGAATAGTTGCGTTCAGCTGGTTGAAGCTGACACGATATTAACAGACGACGCGCTCTGCGCCGTCTGTGTCATATTGCATTAACGCACAGCCGATTGCAAAATCGCTGGCGTCATCGACCACATGAAAAGGTCGGTCTTGGTCAACAATCGCCAGGATTGGCGATTGCATTCTCGTGAGCGGCTTACTCTATATACATATACCGATTTTGTTTGAGAGGGACTCTTATTTAAAGGGGGACGGGTCGCTCGAGCAAAGAATAATGGACCTCTTGCTCATCACGCATGACAGTACACCTTTATTCAACAAAGAAAAAATATGTACTGTCATTTCGGTAAAATTGCGTGAGTACTTGTGCACGTACGCCGCTAAACCGAGAAACTTTCTAATTTACTTTACATCGACTGGCACAGGCTAATCGGTGATCGCCTTGATCTTTTCTGGATCCGGGCGTAACCGTGTTTACCCACGATGCACCCAAGAAAGTATACTCTTCTTGAAATTTACATACAACTTGTGCTTACGTATAACTGTTAGAACCTTTTGGATGCGGTACGATGTACTTCAAAATCCGATTTTCCGTTCATGGCTCTGCTATGAGCAGATACGTCACCAAAATAGCTTGGACAGGCGTTTCAAAATTTTCTTGGATGTTGCTTTCCGAGTAAGAATCCTTGTTTCGAGCCACTCAACCTGTTCGAGTGGTCGAACTTCGACGCTGTTTGTGCTTGTGCACAGCCATCGGTATATAACTTCACAGTGTGATGGATTTTAACACTGAGGTCTCGTGCAGTCGTGCAAACGACCGACCCACAAAGTGAGGCCATCACACTCACTCGTAGGACATGTACACGCTCGTGGACGCTCCAAGACGTTCATGACAGTTCCTTTGTTGAACGAGAGAAAGGCTTGATGCTGCCAATTGATGCATGGCTCGTACTTTCGTAGCCATGGTAACATAAGGATAACAACGATTTTGTAATCCAAATCGAGAACGATAAAATCATCATCGTACTGTTTGATCTGTAACGTCTATTAGATACCAACTCACGTTTCTTAACCGTTACAGATGCGCCTGTCGCTAGGCGCACTGTCATCCTCGTTTGAGGGATATCGCGCTCAAATAATTTGAGCATGACATCTTGTAGCGATTGGCGTAAATAAAGTTATTCGACGCCGCACAATCGACTAGGGACTTAAGTGGCAACTTATTTGACACTTTTATTCAGGGTGATGAGGTTAACCTCATCACCTAGGAGAGTTACGCGCGATGTTTGTGTGGAAGGAGCAACTTTTGTCAAAAGGCCTGCAAATTCTTTCGACGTTGCTGGATCAGTAGGGAGCTCCGCACCTACTGACCCTGACCGTTTTTTGGCGATTCACCTTGACGTTGCGATATTGCAACAGCGTTGGATCCGCGTTCTCCGCTGTTCCTAGCGGGCGGGCGATCTTTTTGCTCAGTGTTTTAGGCACAGGCCCTTACGGAACTACACTCATAGGCGTAGTGGCCCGTCTTTTGACAACGTTTACATTTTTGTAATTGTTTGTAATTTGAAGAGCGAGGATTCTCGCTCTCTACATACGAGAGGTCCATAGGTTCTTGTCAAGGGCTGGCCCGCCTTCCACCGAACTCATCCATTCGATTGCTTTTCATTCAAGGTTTTTAACTGAGTAAACCTTTCACGCGTTGCGTGATAGCCTTATTGAGGGGCTTGAAAGCTCCCTCCTTCTTCATCCAACATGTCAGTGTTGGATGGAACGTGCGTGGGAAATCGAACGGACTTCGAAGTGCTACCAGATGTAACGGGCACCCTTTGCTTGTACTGTTAACAGTACTAGACAATCTACAATGATTACAGTGAAGGTGAAGCGCCTCGATTACTTCACGTAAACGACGTGCAGAGAAAGATTACAAGCGGCTAAGCAGTCTTAGCGACTAGAGGTTAATTCTAAGGCTTTGAGTTCTTACGTAACGATCTTCTATCTACTACTGACTTTACTATATTAATGACAAAGTATGTATGGCGCCTACTTACGCACCACACAATTGTGTCTTATACCGAATGGCGGGTTTAATTTAAACTTAAATCAACATATCAATAAAACTAATGTCTTATAGCGTCAATATTACCAACTTTGAATATAGATTTTGTATCGAACAAAAGTTGCCCTATGTTACACAAACCCGTTAAGTACACAAAGTTTAATTAACGGGATGGTCAGTTACTTCATATGAAGTACTTAGACTTGCCACTTAGGTGTGGTGCACAAGTGACCCACTTTTGTGTATGTGATACACATATATTCACATTGGAAGAAATGACGGCTAGCGTCATCCGTAACTCGAGGTATTCAAAATAATACGCTCGCAATGTAGGGATGCATATCTACAGAGATGGCATGCATTGATTGAATAAAAAGATTTTATAATTAATTCGATTAAATATAATCAGTCTTAAAGCTGGCTCCTAGTGAGCAAGTGCGCACGTAAAGCCGGATTACCGCGTCCGTGACGACATTTGTACTAAGGTTCTTAGCACGTTGAGTGCGGTCGCTTAGACGCCCACCAACCACCTCACTGCACGTGAGAGAAGACGGCCAAATTGGTTTCTCACTGTGCTTGAAGGTGTGTGCTTAAGTTGTGCGTGTCAGCTTTAGAAGCGCTCCCCTACACTTGGTAGCACTTGTAGTCTTGCCACGACCTGTCTCTCTGATCGTTTCAGTGAGGATGAGCCTCAATATTGATTGGGCTCATGTCCCCCACCACTCCGAACATCATCGGAAGGAAGCAGAGCACTTGGCGCAGGGACTTGGTGAGCAAGCCCTGACCAGGATCTTGGGCAGTTTTCCTGAGCAACGTGTTGCTCAGTTGGAGCAGTTTGAGGCGCTCGTGCTCGGGCAGCGAAGGGCCGCGTCCGAGGCATATAGCCATGCTGCGGTGAGGGAGTCCTCTTGCTGGGCGTCTTAACTTCATCAGGGCCTCTGGCATACCAGCGAGCCATCATATGACTGTGCTTGCCGCACTTGAAGCAGACTATGTCTGCATTGCCCAACTCCGTAGGAGTGGCGTCCGACCTTTCGGCCGATGTCTTATACAAAGCAGTCGCCGAGACATGGTTAAAGGGTTGCTCCTCATTTAAGGCAATTCGGATTGCCTCTTCTACAGAATAAGTTGCCCACGCTCATGCGACACGGCCCATCGCGACAGGCCCTTTTAGAAAAGTGCCGTCAGCGATTCCGGAATCGGACCCACACTAATGGAAGCCGAAAGCGAGCGCATCTCCAGCACATTTTCTTGCAGGGATCGCTTTGCCTATCGCGCTTCAAAGAAGTGCGCCTGAAGCAACGATTCGTTGTTCGGCAGCTGATACATGGCGCGAATTTTTGTATTAAAGATCGCCGATGAAAGGAACGCCTAAACGTCCGCCATAAGCGCCGAGTAAGTCCACTCTTAGGCCCTACCGCGCAAATGCGACATAGCGTATGACACCATCCGGGTGTCGTCCTAGATGAGCTGCGCCACACCGCATTGCTCCACGGCTAACAGTCAATGGATAATCGTGTTCGCTGACGTTCCACTCGGCTGATGCTATCAACAGTCCTGTTGAAAGCCTCGCTCCGAGCCTGCCTAACCCGAAGAGGGATGGCAAGAACCAGCGTGCAGACGCGTGAGTTCTGCATCGACCACGGAGGGTTCGAGAAATGCAGGAGCGCAGTAAGGGCGGGATGCCCTACTTGGAAGTTACCCCTAACTCCAGAATTATCGAACAAATGAATAGCATATTCCCTGAGGTCTCGAAATTTCGGACCTCAACCCTAGCGCCCGAGTACAAGGCTACGACCATGTGATGATCCTACTCGTGGATTCGAGTGCATCACAGAATTTTGTGAAACTCGCGGCTCTAAGAAAGGGGCCAGCGGTTCATGAGTCGCTTTGCCAGGATGGCAAGCGAGAAGAGGCGAATGCTCGTTTATCGAACGGCGCGCTCGTAAAGTCTGAGGAAGTTCAAGTTGAACTTGCCTTCAGTTTAAGTGACTTTTCCTGTAGAGAGAAGCTACCAGTGCTAGGTATGGAGAGTCCGTATGACCTCATCCCAGGCATGCCATTGTTTGCGAAACACCAACCATGGATTGACTGGCGTACACGCACAGTTGCGAACTCTACGCAGGACATTGGAAAAGATGTGCTCCTGCGAGAGACGTATGCAACTGATTTCGTGTCGAACACAGATGAGGGTGCGTTGACGGGATGTCAAACGTCACCAATTCCTACCCAGCTTGTGGAGCTTGGTGTAGTGAAAAATGTGTCCCATAGTCCTGCAGAGAGCCGAGAGCCTGTGGCAGAAGACGGCGAGCTGAGAAGAAGTAACTCCAGCACGTCTTGCATCTGCCGAAGAGATAATAAATCTCGCGGAGATGTGGGATCTGTTACTTGCCAAATTAGAGGAAGGAAAGATCCACGAAATAGTCACACCGTTCCGGAACAGAACTTGGTGAACTGTTGGTCGTCGTTTACAATGGACGAGAGCGTCCTAGAAATTATTCGCTCCTCAAGGCTGGGTTACCCCGAGAGATGGTCCGTTCTTTGATTTTCTAAGGAAACTTCGTGATGTGTTCCCAGAAGAAGTGCCGAGCCGCCTACGTGCCGATAGGGGCATCGGGCACGAAATTAATTTGAAACCTGGCACGAAGTATTGTGTGACCAGGCAATGGCCGTTGCCGAAAGAACAAGTCGATTGTATCGATAAGTTCTTCGACAAGTGAGCCAAGGCGGGAAATGTTCGTGAGAGCAAGTCACCTCACTGCAGCTCAACCTTTTGCGTGCGTAAAACCATAGGTGGATGACGCGTGGTTCACGCTACAATAAGCAGAACATTGCCACCGTTCCGACGCAAACGCCAATCCCGGGGAAGGATGTCCAGGGAAAATCAACTATCTTTTCTGCGTTAGATTTAAAAGATGGCTACTATCAGGTACTCATGAAAAAGCCCGATGTAGCCAAAACGACAGTAAGTACCCTAGGCGGTATGCTTTGAGAGTGACTTGTGATGCCCAAGGTTCGAAAAACGCGACATGCAACCGAGTGAAGGTTCACGTGATGCGTCAGCACCGTGCCTACGCGCCTCATCACTTTGACGTTGGATTCGTTCATAGTAGGGCCGAGGACGGGCTGAGCGCAATAGATTCGCACAAGTGTCATTCAAACGCTGTGCTGCAGACTCTGGGTGACGCTTAATTGCACGTAAACTTGCAAAATTGCGTCATAGGGGTCCCGAGATACCTGTGCTGGGCTGCATTGTAGGTAGACATGGTGTACGAGCAGACCCATACAAGGTAAAGGTTGTAAGGGAATGACCAATTCCCACGACACGCGAATGATTTGCGCCAATTCCTAGGGCTCTCTAATTACTTTTATAAGTACATCAAGAATTATACTGAGCAAACCAAGCCCTTGTGTGACCTCCTTAAAATGATGCAGAATCGATTTGGTCCAGCGAACAAGTAGATGCGTTCAAATCAGTGAAGCAACCTCTTGTAGAGGCACCGGTCTTGGCATTGCTAGACGCGGAAAAGCTCGTAAGTGTCGTCTGCGTTGCAAGTAATTTTGCAATCGGCAGCGCGCTCATGCAGAAGGATGACGACAGCGCTGACCGTGTCATCTCTTAACAGTCCCGGCTTTTGAAAGCTGCGGATCTGAAATACCCTGTGCATGAAAAGGAGCTACTTTCAATAAAGTATAACTTTATAAGTTTCGCGTGCACCTATTGGGTAAGGAAACATTTGTGGTTTATACGGATCATGCATCACTGCGGACCGCAATAAACTCACCGCACCTCTCGCCTAGAATGGCAAGATGGCTTACATTCTTCTCTGAATTTAATTTCAAAGTTAAATACAAGCCGGGTAAACCGAATGTCTCGGCTGACGCGTTATCGCGCAGACCAGACTTCGAGGTAAGAAACCATGAAGTGTGTCCCGTGCTAAGGCACAAGCTGAATCGTCAACGTTGGCAGCCACGAAGGTCTCCCTTCCGTCGCACCTGAAGGCTAAGCTAAGTCGCTTTAGCTACAGCAATGGCCTATATGGCATCAGCTGTCACCGTGTGATCCCTTGAGAATATATCTCCAGATCTCAAGTTGAAATAAACGTCATGAGCTCCATGATGCACCATCGAGTGGGCATCGGGGCCTTGAATAGCCATTCTTACGAGTGTCAGAGAGATTTTGGTGGCCACACCTATATCGCTAGGTGGCCAACTATATTCGCTCCTGCGAACAGTGTCAGCGCATAAAGCCTGCACCGCCCAGCAGTGCGCCATTGAAGTCGCTGCCGATTCCAGCGGATTGGTGGAAGTTGGTCAGTATGGACTTCATGTTTTGCATGCCGCCTGACTATAAGGGTCGGACGGGGCTCGTCGTCTTTTAGACAGACTGAGCAAAATGGTACATTAAGACCATGTAGCATCGCGATCACAGGCAAAGAGACTGCTCTCTTGTTCATTGGATCATGTGTACTGACTACACGAAATTGTCGAGTCCATAGTATCGGACCGGGATCTACGTTCTACGTCGGGGTTTTAACGTCATGTGTATAGGCTGCAGGTAACAAGCACCACATGTCTACAGCCGATCATCCCCAGAGCTATGGCCTGAACGGAACATGCCAATCGAGTCGTGGGTAGTGACTCCCAAAGAATGGAGCAAACAAGTGCCCTTCGTGGTGTTCGCTAATAATAACAGTGTCCACGCCAGTACGGGGAGATATTAGGCATTTGAAAATTTATTTGCATTTTTTATTTTCAAGGTGTTTACGAACTAAAAAAAATATTTATTATAATAACAACAACAATTCATCAATTTTTAGAATTTTATTTAATTATAAAACAAACTATATACGAAATCGATTGTTGGTTTATTTGACGGACTGCGCCATCCTCGGACGCCAGTCTCGTTTGTGCGCAGCCCGAGTCTAAGTGGGGGAGGGCTTCCTATACGCTCGGTGCAAAAGAGAGACAGTTTTGTCAATATGACGATGAACTGCGAGGGTATCATCTCAAAGCAATAAAACTTGCCGTAGTGACCCTGCCGGTTTGGCAGTGGTCAGTATGTAGTTATGGCAAAGAATGCATGTGTTCCTAAGCAATACCGATGTTTCGTTATTGACAACAACGTCCTATACCGTCCTCTCGGTGATGTCATAAGCGAGTTTAATGCTAAAAGCGTGAGCGAGGCTCAACCCTTTGTGGATGAGCGATTAGCCATCACAAGAAAAGTCCATGACGCGATGGAAAGCGCGCAGGACAAGCAAAGACAATATGCATGTTCGCAAAACATTGAATGCTTTAGAGCGGGAGTCCACGTTCTATTAAGCACTGCTATCCTACCTAACGTGCACTTATTGTACTACCCGGAGGTACTACGACATTATTGCCGCATTTCATCGGGCCGTTTACGGTGGTCGAAGAGGTTGGAGACCTAAATTATAGGCTTACACTCCCGTCGTACATAAAGACGCAACCCGTATTTTACGTGGGACGCTTGAAAGGGTATGTTGATACAGAAGAGACCATACACCCCATCCGTCTAAGGAGACAGATGATGACGCCAACTCTAATTTGAGCGTCGATATGGTGAGGGAGACGGAAAAGGTGAAAAACTTCCAGCCGAAGGACTTCTCCCACCACGATACGGACTTGAAGAGCGAGGGATATCACGCGCGTAACGCGGATACCTCAGCATCAACTGTTCAAAAGGTCCTACCGAAGTTTCAGCCTTTTGGAATCTGGCGATCCTTCGCGCGTACATCGTGAGAATTTGGAGTTAGTCGCGCGACTTGACTTTCGAGATCCCCGATCCGTCGTTCAGCAGCGCGCAGCGCCTGCAACTGAACGGACGCGGGATAGGCTGCTGCGAGTAGGTGGGCGAAATCGCCGCTCCTATCGAGCGTCACTGCACTGATGGATGCTACTAGGAACCAACGCTTCCTTGTTGAAAAATTGGTTGCCTACCGCTTCCTTGTTGTAAGGTTGGTTGCCCACCGCTCCGTGCAGCAGAAATATCAAATCCTCGTCTAGTGGAAAGGATACCCACAGCGTTTTGACTCTTGGAAATCGGTCGACGCGCTGCGCGTCGACGAACCAGACCTGGTTTCTGCCTACGAGAAGGAGCACCAGTTGTCGCTCCGCTAGTTTCGTATGGCTTAGCAGGAGTGGCGTAGTGAGTAGAAACAGAAAATACAGTACCGCCGGTGACTTCTTTCACACGCAAGCGAGCGAAATTAATTTGCTGCGACCGTTGTTTCGCCACATCGGAAGTGGCTGAAAACGGTGCTGGAATTCCGCTTCGTATTGGTCGATTAATTCATTTGAATGTAACACGGCAAGGATCGAAAAAAATACAACAAGTAATTTCCTCTAAGCTTTGTACGAACTATAAATGCCATAATAATTATGCATCTAGATTAGCGCGCTCTGAGAGCGACGTACTCGTACCATCCGAATAAGGCCAATCGGATGGAGTTGGTATCGGCGGTATGCCACTAGTCACATAGCCACGTTCAATGCGACTGGCTTGTGGCACCGACTGGACACGCTCACGTGCCGCCGGTGGAACTTTACGCTCGAGCTCTTCTGCGTCAGACCCATTATGAATGATGGTCTGAACAACAGGTTTGGAATTCTACCAACTGAGAAGCAGCTGCACCTTATGGGCAGCACTACCACGAATTGTCGCTGCGCAACCTAGTGCAGACAGCGAGACAGTTCCTTTGTTGACGTAAGGAAAGTTGGCCTTTGCTATGTCGGGCGTCTCCATGTTAAGAGTAATGGGTGAAGTTTGGATAGGCAAGAAAGCGCTATCCTCCTTCCTATTTTAGCTCGCTGTGCTCATCACTACTATGAGATGATGGCAGCGGTGTTGACTCATTCTAGTGAACAATAAGCGACGGATCTATATCCTCACCGTGAAAGTGGGATGAATGTGTAAGTCCAGTTAGCGCGACAGCAGCAGTAGCTGTCGGCGTTGCAACTGAGACACTAGGCGACGGCTGCATTTTATCGCCGCGTGTGGGCTTCGTGCGTGGTTGTGTGGGTGTCTATGCAGACGAGCCATCAGCTTTGCTCCTTTGAAGTAGCATGTCAGGCGCCGTGTGATGACAAGAATGTACACACACCGGTCGCTGCGAGTGGTTGAGAGGACTAGAACGCGGCGCGTTAAGCCACTTGGGTGTGGTGCACAAAGTGACCCACCCGTGTGTATGTGATGCACATAGTTGCATTCACAGTGGAAGGGATGACGGCTGGCATCATCCGTAAGCCGAGTTATTCAGATAATACGCTCGTAGCGTAGAGGTGCACGTATACAGAGATGTCATCAATTGATGGTAAAAAAGTATTTATATTAAATTCGATTAAATATAACTCAGTCTTAAAACTACTTGCTAGTTAACAAGTGCCCACGTCGAGCCGGATTACCGCTTCCGTGATGACACTGTATTAAGTGACTTAGTTCGTTGAGTGAGGTCGCTTAGGCGCTCACTATCTACCTCACTGCACGTGAGAGAAGACGGTGAAACTGCTTCCTCACTGTGCCTAGAGGTGTGTGCGTAAGTAGAGCGTGGCTGCTGTACTAGCGCCCGCCTACACATTTTGTATCAATATGCTGTTCTTATGAATATCTCCCAATCTCTTTGTTGCCGTTTATGTGGTGTATACCTCCTCTTCGTACGCGTACCTTCCAAGAATAGTCAATGGTATGGCGGGCATTAATTTTTCCCGACTGCTCGGATGTATTGGCGGCTGCCTATCCACCCACACTATTGATCTCCGTGATAGCGTGTCTGAAAAGGTTAAAATACTTATGGTACCGACTGCTTGCGGATAATCTCGTTAATACAGTCCGTTCTGCGAACAATCTCTGCTCCGACTTTCGCATTTACAGAAATCGGACATTACAGCAGACTTTTATGAAACTTGCGTAGAAAAAGTGAGAAGGCCTCACTGTGAGAGAATCTACGCCTAATGAAATTATTGTGAATGGTGTGCTAAAGAACCCGTCGAAGTTTAGTCGAATTGCGGCGTACTGTGACAAATCATTTACTCGGAAGCCGCGACGATTCAGGAAACGGTGGTCTTTTCCGCGAAATCGCGACTGCCTCCGCGGTTTCTTAAGAACAACGAATGAATCTGATTCATGAAACCTTGGATTTGCTTGAATTGACGGCCATGTCGGGCTTGGTCGGTAGTCTCTCGGTTGGAGAGAAGAAGCGCGTGACGATTGGCGTGGAAGTCGTCGCGAATCCAAGTATTTTGTTCTTTGACGACGTAGGGTCGGCGTCAATTCTCATGCATGGCGTAAACCCGATTGTCCGTACGGGACGTACGGTGTTGTGTACGATCCATCAGCCGAGTATCTCGATCTTTCAACTATTTGTCGGGCTACTCTTGCTTCAGCGAGGGATATACACGGCGTACTTTGGTGATCTTGGGGACGTCTCGGTCAAGATGCTTGAATATTCGAGTCCCGGTACGATGAAAATATTGTCCGCAATCAAGTTCGGCACTTCGGCAAACCAGAGCTAGTGACTGTAGGCAACGGACCATAGAAATTGTACATATGTTTGCGATAAAACACTGATCGTTCTGCCCAGGTGACTTCGAGGACCGTCATGAGATTATTTACTCAAGTTGCCGTTGGGCGAAGAGAAGCAGCTTCGTTCACGGCTCGATTGAACCAGCGTTCTCTTCTAGTACTCGACAGAGAAGTCTTTCAAATCGCGGCCAATACCCGCTCTAACGACTTCCAGCATACACGTCGCGGGGTTATTCTGGTGGATGTACTATGGACTTCCGGGTGTGTTTGGAAAGTCTTTGTCACGAGTGGCGGCGTGTCAAAAGCAAGTAAAGACATTTATTTGTCGGAAGATGCGATTAGTAGTTATAACGTCGCGCTTTGAGGAGGGCTCGTCACGCAAGTGGTTTATACAGTGTGTTAAACGACTAAATGTAACGGAGCACCTTTCACTAGTACTGGTAAGTACTAGTTGACCTTACACTGATTACAGTGTAGGTTAGGTGCCTCGAAACTTCGCGTACCCGGGGATACAGAGGAATGTTTCTAAAAAGCTAAGGGTCTTTAGCTACTAGAGGTAATTCAATGGATTAGAACCAGGAAAAAGTGAAACTGTTTAATCTATTTAGTTTCCTCCGTAACGATTTTCTATCTACTATCGAACTTATTATATTAATATCTCACTAAGTATGGCGCCTACTTGCGCACCGCACAATCGTGTCTATGAACGATTGGCAGAATTAATTTAGATATAAATCAACCAATCAATTGAGCTAATATATTATTGCATCAATAAAATCAAATTTAATATTATTGGAACTATTTAAGTCAAAATGAATAAAGTTGATAATTTTGTACTTCTTTGTTTATTTCTTCTTATAGCAAATAATTATTGTTATTCCTCTTATAAGAAATAATACTAATGTAACGGGACACCCCGTTACATTACCCCTCCTAATCAACAGTTACTACAGCGACTGGTGGAGGGTGACAGGAAAAGATATTATGTCTTTCCGTCTAATTTGCATTAATGGTTTTATCAAAATACTGACTTTATATGCATTATTGTTTTTAATCAAAATACCGATCTTATTTGCTTTATTGATTTTACCAAAACCAAGATGGCGACGAATAAGTCGATGCGGGTGGATGGCTAAGTCTGTGCGCGTGCGCGTGGGCTGTGATGCTGCTAAGCTAGCAGGTGCTGGGATCAGTGCAGCTGTCAGTAAGGCAAATGTTTCAGTAGACGCTAATGCGTCTACTGCAGGGAACATGTCACCTCCTACTCTTATTGGAGTTGACTGGGGGTATGACATCTGTTAATGACATTCCAAATGACGGGGAAAAGTCACCTGCTACGCCAATTGTAGATGACTGGACCAAGTCACTGGCATCGCCCGACTCAGTAATTTCTGAAAGGCCGCACGATCATCCGGGGCCGAGCCCGTAAAACGTTTGGTGTAATGAGGCATACATCGATTGACGAGCCGTTGTTGTGGTACATATACTTTATGGGCAAAATACCTTTTGACCTATTCTAAAATTGTGAATTACTAAAATCCCATTTATTATAGGTAACAAATGTGTTCGCCGCCAGATATAATTCTGGCGGCCGAAATCTATTTTTTGAATGAGCTAGGGTAAGGTTTTATTTAAAGAATTAAATAAAGTGCAGTTGCTTTTTGATCTTAAAGGATTAAGTGCCTTCATAGAGCTTGCGCAGTGATCTGTAAGCGATAGAAGCCTTTCTAAGGTATTTACTCTTGGACACTAGTTGCCACTTGGTTCTACGAACCCCTGAATCCCTTGAACTAGAATTCATTAAGTTTAAATAGCTTGTACGACTCCCTCTGCTGTTAAACCCATTAGTTCTATAGAACTAGGAGACTCTCTGAGTTTATAAGTCTTCCTCTGACTTAAGGAGCGTGGTAGCTCAGCTACACCTATCAGCACTCGTAGTCAATCTAAGGCTGAGCCTTTACAAGACTAAATTCTCAATAAAATGAAAGAGATTCCAGAATTTTTAGAGGCGCAACGCGCAACTTTCGACAAGCTCAAAACTTTATTTGGGCTTAAACATGCGGAGCTCATAATCTTTCAGTGACCAGAGGTCCTGCATGCAAGGCTTGAAGCCTTCATGCGATATGAAGCTTCCCTGATCGGCCAGGTACAAGATCACTTAGCGGCATCTATGCCAGTTCGGTACATCTCTGTACCTACCTTCAGAGCCGAAGGCTAGCCCTTTAGCTGTCAATGTAAAGACGTTTAGGGGAGAAGAGGGAGATTTTTAACAAGCAGATGGAGATGTCCATTGACTTCGCCTTGTTAACAGAACGACAAAAGGTGACAATGGCCATTTCCAAACTCGAAGGTAGAGCCATGGAGTAGGCACTATCGTGCAGTACGTCCATAAACGACTCTTTTTCCTCATGGGATTCGCTGAAACAGCAACTGACTAGTGTGTTTGCACCGCTTGATCAGGCTTTTCGCATGAGATCACTGCTCATAGCGTCTCGACAGGGTAAACGAACCCTAGAAGACTATGTCCAGGAGTTGAGAACTATCATCGAATCTATGCATCAAGACCCGATGCAAAAAGCTATTGTCGTAACAATCTTTATGGGGGGTCTCAATTAGGGCGTTGCCCGGACGGAATTATTCCGATCTCATCCTGCTACTTTCGAAGAGGCATTTGCCATAGCGTTACGCGCTGATTTCGACTTATAGTCTGCTCGTGTTAGCACGCCTGTTTACCGAACAAGCTCTTCAAGCACATGGGTACCGTTTAAAAGACCGGAACCCATGGATCTAAGCCTCGTTGAGGAAGGAGAAGAGGCTTTTCAAGCTGTGGAACAGCATAAGAACATTCGTATATGTTTTATGTGCTGAAGCACGAAACATTTTTGTCCGGCCTGTCCCCTACGAAATACGCGTAAAGCTCGAAAGAGCACCAATTCCGACCTTTACCAGAAATCTGGTACGGTGCGGAAAGTGTCGATACCCAGTAGGTGCGGGCACCCTTCTGGGGAAGAACTAGGCTCTGTTAAACCTCTAAGAGGTAAGAGTAAACAGGACCTGGCCCCAATTAGCTCGGGGCGTAACGGCACGGGGTGTGAGTACAAGCCTGGGTTGTTAGTCGCTCAAGCGACTGTGAAGAGCTTTAAAAAGCCATGGTCAATTTTAATTGACCCAGGAGCGTCTTGCAATTACGCTCGACGTCTTCTTTTTGAAGGAAGTCAACAATGCGTTAAGACGCTTAAAGCGCATAAAACTGATACAATCACTGTTCGCCTAGCGACTGGGACTCGTGTCACTGATCCTAAAGTTCCATTGAACTTAGGTATAAAGTTTCTTGACTTTGACGGTATGGGACGCTGTCTCGTCCTTAATTTGGATTCGAGATATGATCTCATCCTTGGTATGGCCTGGCTTAAACGCCATGAGCCATGGATCGATGGAGGTCTAAGACCTTAAGCGCCACGCGCAATGCTCCTAGCAAAGTTTTATAGAGTCATGAACCCACCTTTGCTAGGCAACAAAAGCGCTATTGGCGCGTATCATTGACTGAGTCTGTCAGTGTTTTAGCCATTGGAAGGCTGAGTTAATATACTCCAATGTTGAACACATTAATTTTGAGCCAGACTCAGAAGAAGGAAGCGGCACATACTCCGTCGAGTGACACTTGTTGTTAAAACGATTCACTGAATGATAAAAGCATTGTTGGCCTAAGGCCGAGTCATCAAGGGTGTAAAAAAATCCCTTCAATACGTAGAGTGGAACGTCTAAGTCCACCGAGTATGGTCAGCCGAGGTGAGTGTAAATAGTGACACTATTGGCGTTTGCCAGGGCATTTTGGATTAAACCCTTCTAATGCACGTGAAGCGACACATAAACGTTTGCTGGTAAAGGAGGTTGAGTTACCTAACTCCTTATCGGATGTCGAGCTAGACACCAGCTCTCGTATGGAACCAATACAGGCTGAAAAACTTGGAGACGTGAATGTTCCGGCCTCAAAGAGGCGTATTGCCTCGACTCTAAGTCAGGGGAGACGCGAAGCGTCTATACCTCACAAAGTGATACGAGCGAGCAATTGCAAACGCTTGTAAATGGTGCAATCGGTAACATGGAGGGAGAAGTTAGCCTTGCGGCAATCCCTTCGTTACATGCTCTTTTAGAGTTAGACGAAATGTCTATCGATAAACGCGGCCGAGCCTTAAAGGCTGGCAACTTATCTGAGATGGTGGTCATTAGACCTATGATTGAGTCAAACTCATCGTCACTTCTGGACGAAGATGTCCTGGATGACACAAACGCTGCACTAAGTGCGCGGAGTGGGTCATTGGTCCTTAAAGATCCTAGGATCCATTTTATTTCTTGATTTAGAAATTCCAAGATGTGGTATGCACAATTCACCATCTCTTTTACCTCCGGGTAGAGGTGTTCGTCATGGAATTGACCTGGTGTCGGGAACCAAAAACTGTGTCACACGACAGTGGCCTTTGCCAAGGGAACAGTTGACGTCATTGACGATTTCTTCCGTGCTAAGCACGAGGCTGGAATGGTACGAGAGAGCAAATCTCCTCATTCGACACCGACATTTTGTGTCAAAACTGTAAATGGTCAATGGCACATTATACAGCTTATAATAAGTTTAATGCTACCACTATGCCAGCAAAAAACTCCATTCCTAGAAAGGATGTTCTTCAGAACAAAATGGTGGGATGTACAATGTACAGTGCACTTGACTTAGTCGATGGTTATTACCAACTGCTCATACGATCTAACGATATTACGCTTGCAGCGGTTAGCACCCCAAGCGGTATGCTATGGAAATGGTTGGTAATGCCACAAGGGCTTTCCAACGCCCCAGCAACATTCAATCGTCTATTGACACAATTGTTCCGCCCTCATCGAGGTTATGCACAAACTTATTTTAATGACATATTTGTCAAGAGTCGTGTGAATCGGGGCCCGTCGGATGTGGAAAACCATTCAGACCATTTGCGAGTAGTGCTCGAGAGCATGCGCACGAATAAATAAATGTATGCCAATGCATCTAAACTCATTTCTGGCGCAGACAAATATCCTTTCTTAGGGTGCTTCATTGGGAAGTGAGGTCTTAGAGCGAATTCGGCTAAGGTTAAAGCTATAGTCGATTGGCCGATTCCTAAAAACCAAAACGATTTGCGTAAATGGTTGGGTCTCGTCAATTATTTACACAAGTATAGCGAAAATTACGCTGATATGGCTAGGCCATTATCTAATCTCCTTCAAAAGGATACATAATGGTGCTGGGCTAGCACAGAACATAATGCTTTTCAAGCAAATAATGATAGTCTTATCCATGCCCCGAGTCTGGCACTGCCAATTCTAAATTGGCCTTTCAGTGTCGTCTGTGACGCTTCGGATTTTGCCATTGGCAGTGCTCTGTTACAAAACGATGCTGATGGTTGTGAACGTGTTATTGCGTTCGAGTCTAGACAGCTTAAAGCTGCGGAAAAGAGCTACCCAGTTCATGACAAAGAGTTAGTTACTTGCATTAAAGTATGCTCTCGTCAGATTCAGAAATTATCTGCTCGGCTCTAAGCCGTTTGTGATATATACAGACCCCGTGTCATGATTCACGGCGACTAAGTCGCCCCATCTCTCACAGAGAATGGCCTGATGGCTAACCCTTTTTCGCCGAGTACAACTTCGAGGTGAATCATAAGCCTGGCAAGCAGAATGCTTTGGCCGATGCGTTCACGCAGGCCGGATTATGAGCTCTCTAATTTAACGACTATCATGTCGCCTATTACTGAATCAATCCGTTCGGCTTACGCCAAATATGAACAGTGTGTAGCTCTGCTAGGAGCTCTAAAGAACGCTGAATCGGGTTTTAATTGTCGGCTCGTTTGCGTGCAAGGTTACATCGATTTTCTATCGATAACGACCTATTGCTTAATCGCAAGGACGCTGCGGATCCTCCGCGCTTCGTTGGTCCTCATGATGAGGATTTGAAGTACCGAATCCTCTATAAGACACACGACACTGTCCTTGGTGGCCATCTCGGTAGAGATAAGACCTACGGCTCTGTAAGCCAGATTTATCGGTGGTTCAAACTTTATAAATGGGTCAGCGCATGCGTTCGTACATGCGAAACTTGCCAACGGGTTCAACCCTCGGCGCATGCTGCTGCGCCACTGGCAAGTCTGCCCGTACCTCTAGAGTGTTGGGAGTCCATTGTATGAATTTTGCTTTCGGTCTACCGAAAGATTCGGCCGGTAACTCTGGCATAGTGGTATTTGTTGATCGATTAAGCAAAAAGGCTCACTTAGCGGCTGTGCCAGATGCCATTGATGGTGAAGGTACAGCAAGGCTATTCATCGATCGCGTGTTTCGACAACACGGTTTGCCAGTGGCAATTGTCTCTGATCGGGACCCCTGTTTCACGGGTTAATTCTGGAAATCAATTTTTCGAGTGTTTGGCACAAGATTGGACATGTCCACCGCGGACCATCGACAGACCGGTGGTCAAACTGAACGTGTCAATCGTGTCATTGAAGACATTTTACGCAGTGTGTGTGCTCAGACGCCAAAGCGCTGGAGCTCAAAGCTCCCAGTGGTAAAATTTGCGTTAAATAACGTTGTACATGCCTCTACCGGCTATACTATGTTCTATGTCATCGGTCTCACCCACCCACGCGTTCCGTTAACGATTCCACTGCGTGGCTTAGGGCTTGGTCGTGGAGAACAAGCCGATAGGCTTGCTGATATCAGCCCTGCTACGGAAACAAGTAAGCAAGTTTCTCGCGGCGCGATTTAGTGTACTAAGACAGAAAGAGATACGATGGCTGATAGCCAAGACAAGCAAAAAGAACAAGCAGATCCAAGGGCAGAAGCTGTATTAATTCTTATATGGTCGGAGACCGAGTTTTATTAAACGCTAAAAACCTATCTACTAATTTGGTTTTCTTGGTCTTTAAGACCAAATTGCGTAGGGTCTATTTGCAAGCAGCGCTCGAGTGCATGCGCACGAATGAATTGTATGCCAATGCATCTAAATGCATTTCTGGCGCAAAAAATCCTTTCTTAGGGTGCTTCATTGGAAAGCGAGGCCTTAAAGCGGATCCCGCTAAGGTGAACGCTATAGTCGATTCCTAAAAACCAAAAGGATTTGCGCAAGTGGTTGGGTCTCGCCAATTATTTACACAAATATAGCAAAATTAGGCTGATATGGCTAGACAATTGTCTCATCTTCTTCAAAAGGATACATAATGGTGCTGGCCTAGCACAGAACATAATGCCTTTCAAGCAAATAAGGATTGTCTTATCCATGCCCAGATTCTGACACGCCAAATCCAAATTGGCCTTTCAGTTTCGTCTGTGACGCTTCAGATTTCGCCATTGGCAGTGCTCTGTTACAAAAAGATGCTGATGGTCGTGAACGTGTTATTGCGTTCGAGTCTAGACAGCTTAAAGCTGCGGAAAAGACCCACCCAGCTCATGACAAAGAGTTAGTTACTTGCATTGAAGTATGCTCTCGTCAAATTCAAAGATCATCTGCTCGGCTCTAAGCCGTTTGTGATATATACAGACCCCGCGTCATTATACACGGCGACTAAGTCGCCCCATCTCTCACAGAGAATGGCCCGATGGCTAACCCTTTTTCGCCGAGTACAACTTCGAGGTGAATTAAAGCCTGGAAAGCAGAATGCTTTGGCCGATGCGTTATCACGCAGGCCGGATTATGAGCTCTCTAATTTAACGACTATCATGTCGCCTATTACTGAACTAATCCGTTCGGCTTACGCCAAAGATGAACAGTGTGTAGCTCTGCTACGAGCTCTAAAAAACGCTAAATCGGGTTTTAATTGTCGGCTCGTTTGCGTGCAAGGTTTCATCGCTTTTCTGTCGATAATGACCTATTGCTTCATCGCACGGACGCTGCGGATCCTCCGCGCGTCGTTGGTCCTCATGATGAGGATTTGAAGTACCGAATCCTCTATAAGACACACGACACTGTCCTTGGTGGCCATCTCGGTAGAGACAAGACCTACGGCTCTGTAAGCCAGATTTATCGGTGGTTCAAACTCTATAAATAGGTCAGCGCATGCGTTCGTACATGCGAAACTTGCCAACGGGTTCAACCCTCGGCGCATGCTGCTGCGCCACTGGCAAGTCTGCCCGTACCTCTAGAGGGTTGGGAGTCCATTTGTATGAATTTTGCTTTCGGTCTACCGAAAGATTCGGCCAGTAACTCTGGCATAGTGGTATTTGTTGATCGACTGAGCAAAATGGCTCACTTACCGGCGGTGCCAGATGCCATTAATGGTGAAGGTACAGCAAGGCTATTCATCGATCGCGTGTTTCGACAACACGGCTTGCCAGTGGCAATTGTCTCTGATCGGGACCCCTGTTTCACGGGTTAATTCTGGAAATCAATTTTCCGAGTGCTTGGCACAAGATTGGACACGTCCACCGCGGACCATCGACAGACCGGTGGTCAAACTGAACGTGTCAATCGTGTCATTGAAGACATTTTACGCAGTCTATGTGCTCAGACGCCAAAGCGCTGGAGCTCAAAGCTCCCAGTGGTAAATTACCAGTAAAAACGTTATACATGTCACCAGCTAAACACCTCCTCTATGTCCTCTCACACCAAAAAGTACCTAAGATTCCCTACCAAGCTCAGGGCTTAGAGAGGAAGAAAAGCCCGCAGATACAAAACATAGGACCCTTCAAAAACAATAAGTGAGTTTCTGGCGACGCGATCTATTATCTTAATACTTGTAAGAGATACGATGGCTGATAGCCAAGACAAGCAAAAAGAACAAGCATATCCAAGGGCAGAAGCTGTATTAATTCTTATATGGTCGGAGACCGAGTTTTATTAAACGCTAAAAACCTACCTACTAACTTGGTTTCCGCGGTCTTCAAGACCAAATTGCGCCCGCGCTATTTGCGAGCAGTGCTCGAGTGCATGCGCACGAATACATTGTATGCCAATGCATCTAAATGCATTTCTGGCGCAAAAAAATCCTTTCTTAGGGTGCTTCATTGGGAAGCGAGGCCTTAGAGCGGATCCCGCTAAGGTGAACGCTATAGTCGATTCCTAAAAACCAA
>NC_090619.1:1110173-1142239 GCF_004359215.1 Bremia lactucae
CCCTGTTTCACGGGTTAATTCTGGAAATCAATTTTCCGAGTGCTTGGCACAAGATTGGACATGTCCACCGCGGACCATCGACAGACCGGTGGTCAAACTGAACGTGTCAATCGTGTCATTGAATACATTTTACGCAGTGTATGTGCTTAGACGCCAAAGCGCTGGAGCTCAAAGCTCCCAGTGGTAGAATTTGCGTTAAATAACGTTGTACATGCCTCTACCGGCTATACTATGTTCTATGTCATCGGTCTCTCCCACTTACGCGTTTCGTTAACGATTCCACTGCGTGGCTCAGGGCTTGGTGGAAGTGAACAAGCCGATGTGCTTGCTGATATCAGCCCTGTTACGGTTCAAAAATAAGTAAGTGAGTTTCTGGCGACGCGATTTATTATCTTAATACATTTAAGAGATACGATCGCTGATAGCCAAGACAACAAAAAGAACAAGCAGATCCAAGGGCAGAAGCTGTATTTATTCTTATATGGTCGGAGACCGAGTTTTATTAAACGCTAAAACCCTACCTACTAATTTGGTTTTCGCGGTCTTCAAGACCAAATTGCGTACGCGCTATTTGCGAGCAGTGCTCGAGTGCATGCGCACGAATACATTGTATGCCAATGCACTTAAATGCATTTCTGGCGCAAAAATATCCTTTTTAGGGTGCTTCATTGGGAAGCGAGGCCTTAGAGCGGATCCCGCTAAGGTGAACGCTATAGTCGATTCCTAAAAACCAAAAGGATTTGCGCAAGTGGTTGGGTCTCGCCAATTATTTACACAAATATAGCAAAATTAGGCTGATATGGCTAGACAATTATCTCATCTTCTTCATAAGGATACATAATGGTGCTGGCCTAGCACAGAGCATAATGCCTTTCAAGCAAATAAGGATTGTCTTATCCATGCCCAGATTCTGACACGCCAAATCCAAATTGGCCTTTCAGTTTCGTCTGTGACGCTTCGGATTTCGCCATTGGCAGTGTTCTGTTACAAACAGATGCGGATGGTCGTGAACGTGTTATTGCGTTCGAGTCTAGACAGCCTAAAGCTGCGGAAAAGAGCTACCCAGTTCATGGCAAAGAGTTAGTTACTTGCATTGAAGTATACTCTTGTCAAATTTAGGGATAATCTGCTCAGCTCTAAGCCGTTTGTGATATATACAGATCCCGCGTCATTATACACGGCGACTAAGTCGCCCCATCTCTCACAGAGAATGGCCTGAAGGCTAACCCTTTTTCGCCGAGTACAACTTCGAGGTGAATTAAAGCCTGGAAAGCAGAATGCTTTGGCCGATGCGTTATCACGCAGGCCGGATTATGAGCTCTCTAATTTAACGACTATCACGTCGCCTATTACTGAACTAATCCGTTCGGCTTACGCCAAAGATGAACAGTGTGTAGCTCTGCTACGTACTCTAAAAACCGCTAAATCGGGTTTTAATTGTCGGCTCGTATGCGTCATCGATTTTCTGTCGATAATGACCTATTGCTTCATCGCACGGACGCTGCGGATCCTCCGCGCGTCGTTGGTCCTCATGATGAGGATTTGAAGTACCGAATCCTCTATAAGACACATGACACTGTCCTTGGTGGCCATCTCAGTAGAGATAAGACCTACGGCTCTGTAAGCCAGATTTATCGGTGGTTCGAACTTTATAAATGGGTTAGCGCATGCGTTCGTACATGCGAAACTTGCCAACGGGTTCAACCCTCGGCGCATGCTGCTGCGCCACTGGCAAGTCTGCCCGTACCTCTAGGGTGTTGGGAGTCCATTTGTATGAATTTTGATATCGGTCTACCAAAAGATCCGGCCAGTAACTCTGGCATAGTGGTATTTGTTGATCGACTGAGCAAATTGGCTCACTTACTGGCGGTGCCAGATGCCATTGATGGTGAAGGTACATCAAGGCTATTCATTGATCGCGTGTCTCGACAACACGGTTTGCCAGTGGCAATTGTCTCTGATCGGGACCCCTGTTTCACGGGTTAATTCTGGAAATCAATTTTCCGAGTGTTTGGCACAAGATTGGACATGTCCACCGCGGACCATCGACAGACCGGTGGTCAAACTGAACGTGTCAATCGTGTCATTGAATACATTTTACGCAGTGTATGTGCTTAGACGCCAAAGCGCTGGAGCTCAAAGCTCCCAGTGGTAGAATTTGCGTTAAATAACGTTGTACATGCCTCTACCGGCTATACTATGTTCTATGTCATCGGTCTCTCCCACTTACGCGTTCCGTTAACGATTCCACTGCGTGGCTCAGGGCTTGGTGGAAGTGAACAAGCCGATGTGCTTGCTGATATCAGCCCTGTTACGGTTCAAAAACAAGTAAGCGAGTTTCTCGCGACGCGATTTAGTATCTTAATACATTTAAGAGATACGATCGCTGATAGCCAAGACAAGCAAAAAGAACAAGCAGATCCAAGACCAGAAGCTGTACAAATTCTTATATGGTCGGAGACCGAGTTTTATTAAACGCTAAAAACCTACCTACTAACTTGGTTTCCGCGGTCTTCAAGACCAAATTGCGTACGCGCTATTTGCGAGCAGTGCTCGAGTGCATGCGCACGAAAAAATTGTATGCCAATGCATTTAAATGCATTTCTGGCGCAAAAAAAATCCTCTCTTAGGGTGCTTCATTGGGAAGCGAGGCCTTAGAGCGGATCCCGCTAAGGTGAACGCTATAGTCGATTCCTAAAAACCAAGAGGATTTGCCCAAGTGGTTGGGTCTCGCCAATTATTTACACAAATATAGCGAAATTACGCTGATATGGCTAGGCCATTTTCTAATCTCCTTCAAAAGGATACATAATGATGCTGGACTAGCACAGAACATGATGCTTTTCAAGCAAATAAGGATAGTCTTATCCATGCCCCGATTCTGGCACTGCCAATTCTAAATTGGCCTTTCAGTGTCGTCTGTGACGCTTCGGATTTTGCCATTGGCAGTGCTCGGTTACAAACAGATGCTGATGGTCGTGAACGTGTTTTTGCGTTCGAGTCTAGACAGCTGAAAGCTGCGGAAAAGAGCTACCCAGTTCATGACAAAGAGTTAGTTACTTGCATTAATGTATGCTCTCGTCAGATTCAAAGATTATCTGCTCGGCTCTAAGCCGTTTGTGATATATACAGATCCCGCGTCATTATTCACGGCGACTAAGTCGCCCCAATTCTCACAGAGAATGGTCCGATGGCTAACCCTTTTTCGCCGAGTACAACTTTGAGGTGAATTAAAGCCTGGCAAGCAGAATGCTTTGGCCGATGCGTTATCACGCAGGCCGGATTATGAGCTCTCTAATTTAACGACTATCACGTCGCCTATTACTGAACTTATCCGTTCGGCTTACGCCAAAGATGAACAGTGTGTAGCTCTGCTACGTACTCTAAAAACCGCTAAATCGGGTTTTGATTGTCGGCTCGTTTGCGTGCAAGGTTTCATCGATTTTCTGTCGATAATGACCTATTGCTTCATCGCACGGACGCTGCGGATCCTCCGCGCGTCGTTGGTCCTCATGATGGGGGTTTGAAGTACCGAATCCTCTATAAGCCACACGATACTGTCCTTGGTGGCCATCTCAGTAGAGATAAGACCTACGGCTCTGTAAGTCAGATTTGTCGGTGGTTCGAACTTTAAAAATGGGTCAGCGCATACGTTCGTACATGCGAAACTTGCCAACGGGTTTAACCCTCGGCGCATGCTGCTGCGCCACTGGCAAGTCTGCCCGTACCTCTAGGGTGTTGGGAGTCCATTTGTATGAATTTTGCTTTCTGTCTACCGAACGATTCGGCCGGTAACTCTGGCATAGTGGTATTTGTTGATCGATTGAGCAAAATGGCTCACTTAGCGGCTGTGCCAGATGCCATTGATGGTGAAGGTACAGCAAGGCTATTCATCGATCGCGTGTTTCGACAATACGGTTTGCCAGTGGCAATTGTCTCTGATCGGGATCCCTGTTTCACGGGTTAATTCTGGAAATCAATTTTCCGAGTGCTTGGCACAAGATTGGACATGTCCACCGCGGACCATCGACAGACCGGTGGTCAAACTGAACGTGTCAATCGTGTCATTGAATACATTTTACGCAGTGTGTGTGCTCAGACGCCAAAGCGCTGGAGCTCAAAGCTCCCAGTGGTAGAATTTGCGTTAAATAACGTTGTACATGCCTCTACCGGCTATACTATGTTCTATGTCATCGGTCTCTCCCACTTACGCGTTCCGTCAACGATTCCATTGCGTGGCTCAGGGCTTGGTGAAAGGTTGGTGAACAAGCCGATAGGCTTGCTGATATTAGCCCTATTTACCATTTGGAAACAAGTAAGCGAGTTTATCGCAATACAATTTAGTGTCTTAAGACATGTACGTGACATGATGGCTGATAGCCAAGACAAACAAAAAGAAAAAGCATATGCCAAAAGCAGAAGCTGTATTAATGCTTATGTGGTCGGAGATTACCTTTAATTAAAAGCTAAGAATTAACCTATTAACTTGGTTTTCGCGATCTTCAAGACCAAATTGCGCCCGCGCTTTATTGGACAATTTACGGTCATGGCCAAGAAGACCCTAGCTTACACGCTTAACCTTCCTAGCAAGCTGCGTACACACCCAGTGTTCTACGTCGGCTTGCTTAAGCCATATCGGGATCCTTCCCACATGGACTTAACGCGGTTGCGCCGAGACAGGCGGTTAAGCCGCAGATTTCTGCATCCTCACCAGGATGTCCAAATGGCCCTCTAAACGAGGTTGCTGATGTTCTAGCATCGAAAGAAGGTTTTGAACCGCCTCAAAAGTGCCCTCACCCGAGCAAGGCTCTCACGAAGAAGTTGCACTTCGTGCTCTTGAGCATCAAATGCTTCCATCCAGATTTCGGCCCCCTCCCGCGATGCTTAATGCGCGAGGGTACCTTCAGTTTCACGTGGAGAAACTTTTAAAGCGACGTCGTCGTAAGGGCCAATACCAGTATCTGGTGAAGTGGCAGGGGTACCCCTCTTTTGAAAGCTCTTGGGAGTTTGAGGTACCTCTTCAGCAAGATTGCCCGTACGCCGTTGACGTTTTCGATCGCCAAGCTCAGAGTCAACTTGCGTCAAAGACGCTTTTCACCACTAGAAGTGGGATTAGGTGGATCTATAGCCTCAGTGCGGCTTTATCCATGGTTATACGGTCAATCGAAGCACTGAAATATCGGCTAGGCCTTTCCTCGTTTTGTGGCTTAAATGCCGGACGTAACAGGCCTTTGGTCTTAAGCTTGGCGTAATCAAAGCGAAGCTTCCGTTCCAAACGATTATCAGCCACGTCCAAGACTCTATTATTCCAAATACTGCGGAGGCGGCGGGCCTGATGGACGCAGTTCTCAAATGAGACCTCGTTTTCGTTTTGACTTTTAATTCGTTTCGAAACAAACGATCGGAATTTCCCTCATTGAAGTCACCGAAGCCCCACGGGCCTGATCACGCAAATGCGTTAGATTCTTCGCGTCATTTCCTTTGGCGTAAGGTATTGCTCATGAAGAATATCGCGAGCAGCGAGCTCCTCCGACGTCCTGGCCGTGTGACCAAAAATGCATTTAGATGCATTAGCATACAATTTATCTGTGCGCATACACTCGAGCACTACTCGAAATGGTCTATATAATTTTTCACATCCTACCGACCCTGCCCCGCACGACTATGGACAAAAAATTCATCAAAATAAGTCTGTGCATAACCTCAATGAGGGCGGAACAGTTGCGTCACTAGACGATTAAATGTCGCCGGGGCGTTGGAAATCCCTTGTTGCATAACCAACCACTCCCATGGCATACTGCCTGAGTTGCGCTGTAAGCGAAATATCGCTAGCTCGCATGAGCAGTTGGTAATAACCATCGACTACGTCAAGTGCACTGTACATTGTACATCCCACCACAATGTTCTGGAGAACATCCTTTCTAGGAATGGGGGTTTGTGCAGGTATAGTGACAGCATAAGAAAAGCTTATTATAAGCAGTACAATGTGCCATTTGCCATTTGGCTTTCTGACTCAAAATGTCGGTGTCGAACGGGGAGATTTGCTTTGTCGTACCATTCCAGCCTCGTGCCTAGCTCGGAAAAATTGTCAATGTTGTCACACTGTTTCCTTGGTAAAGGCCACTGTCGTGTGACAGAGTATTTGTTTCCAGGGATTAAGTCAATTTCATGACGGACACCTCTATCCGGGGGTAAACAGATGGTATATTTGACAGATCACATCTTAAAATTCTTAATCAAGGAATAAAATGGATCTGCGGATCTTTAAGGATTGATGATCCACTCCGCGCACTAAGTGCAGCTTCTGTGTCATCCAGGACAACTTCGTCCAGAAGTGACGATGAGTTTAACTTAATCGTTGGTCGACTGACCACCGTCTCAAGAAGCCGCCAGCCTTTAAGGCTCGACCGCACTCATCACTAGACATTTTGTCTTTCTCCAGAAGAGCATGTTACGAAGGGATTGCCGCAAGGCTCAATTCGCCCTCGATTTTACCGGTTACACCATTTACAAGCATATTCTATTCCTTACTCGTATCACTTTGTGAGGGTATAGATACTTTGCATCTCGCCTGCCTTGGAGTAGAGACAATACGCCTCTTAGAGGCCGGCACATTCACGTCTTCAAATTTTCAGCCTGTATAAGATCTATACCAGAGCTGGTGTCTACTTCGACATCCGACAAGGAGTTAGAAAACTCAGCTTCCTTGTCCACATGTCACTTCACGTGCATTAGAAGAGTTTGACACGAAATGCCCTAGCGAACCGCCAATAGTGTCACTGCTGACACTCAGTATGGTGCCACCTCGGCCGAACAAACTCGGTGGACTTAGACTTGCCACTCCACGTTTCTCAGGGATATTACACCCTTGATGACTCGGTCTAAGGCCAACAGCTTTCAGCATTCATTGAGGCGTTTTTACAACGAGTGTCACTCGACGGAATACGTGCCGTTCCACTTAATTCTGTTGCGGGCTCAAACTTAATGTTTTCAACATTGGGTTTATTAACTTAGACATTCCAATGTCTAACCCACTGACAGATTTAGTCAGTCATTCGCACCAATAGCGTTTCTTGTTGCCTAGCAAAGGTGGGCTCATTACTCTTCGAAACTTTGCTAGGAACATTGCGTGTGACGCTTAAGGTTTTAGACCTTCAATCGATCCATGGCTCTTGGCGTTCAAGCCAGGCCATACCAAGGATGAGATCATATCTCGAATCCAATCAAGGACGAGACCACGTTGCATACTGTCAAAGCCAAGAAACTTTATGCGTAAGTTCAAAGGAACTCTAGGAAGAGTGACACGAGCCCCAGTCGCTACGCGAACAGTGATTGAATTACTTTCATGCGCTTTAAGTCCTAAACGTATTGTTGACTTCTTACAATCAAAGACGTCGAGCATAATTGCAAGACGCTCCTGAGCAAATTAAAACTGACCATGGCTTATCAAAGTCCATTCACAGTCGCTTGAGCGACTAACAAGCCAGGCTTGTACTCACGTCCCGTGCCATTACGCAAAGAGCTAATTGGGGTTAGGTCATGTCTACTCTCACCTCCGAGAGTTTTAATAGAGCCTAGGTCTTCCCCGGTTACTGGGTACCGACGTTTTTCGCACCGTACCAGATTTCTGGTATATGTCGGAATTGGTGCTCGTTCGAGCTTAACGAGTATTTAGTTGGGGACAGGCCAGACGTAAATTTTTCTTGCTTCCGCACATAAAACATCTAATGATTTCATGCTGTTCCACAGCTTGAAGTGCCTCTTCTCCTTCCTCAACAAGGCTTAGATCCATGGGTTCCGGTCTATTAGATGGTACCCATGTGCTCGAAGAGCTTGTTTGGTAAATAGGCGTGCTAACGCGAGCAGACTTAAAGTCGAACTCGGTGCGTAGCGCTATGGCAACTGCCTCTTCATAAGTAGCAGGATGAGATCGGATTAATTCCGTCCGGGCAACGCGCCTTCATTGAGACCCCCCATAAAGATGGTTCCTACAATTGCTTCTTGCACCGGGTCTTGATGCGTAGATGCAATGAGAAATCTCAACTCCTGGACAAAGTCTCCTAGGGTTCTTTTACCCTGTCGAGTCGCTAGGAGCCGTGCTCGCATGCGAAAAGCCTGATCAGGCGGTGCAAACATGCTGGTCATTTGCTGTTTCAGCGAATCCCATGAGGGAAAAGCGTCATTTATGGACGTGCTGCACGATAGTGCCCGCTCTACCTCCAAGTTTGGAAATAACCATAGCCACCTTTTGCCGTTCTGTTAAGAACAAGGCGGAATCAATGGACATTTCCATCTGCTCAATCCAAAAAGGGAGATTTTCTCCCTCTTTTCCCTCAAATGTCTTCACATTTACATTTAGAGGGCGAGCCCTCGGCTCTGAGTCAGGTACAGAGATATACCGAGTTGGCATAGAAGCCGCAAAGTGGTCCTACCTGACCGACCAGGGAGGTTTCGTTCCGCATGAAGGCTTCAAGCCTTGCATTTAGGACCTCTGGTTCCTGGGAAATAATAAATTCCACGCGTTCAAGCTCGAATAAGGTTTTAGGCTTGTCATAAGCGGCGCGTTGCGCTTCTGACAACTCTGGAACCTCTTCCATTTTCGTGATGGATTAGTTTTGTAAAGACTCAGGCGTAGATTGACTACGAGTGCTACCGAGTGTAGCGGAGCTACCTCGTCCCTTAAGTCAGAGAAAGAATTTTAGCCTCAGAGAGCCTCTTCGTTCAATAGAACTATTGGGTTTAACAACTTAGGAATTCGTACAAGCTATTAGAGCTTAATGAATCCTAGTTCAAGGGTTCAGGGGTTCGTAGAACCAATGTATCTCAGAAAGGCTTCTATCTGTCACAGATCAATGCGCAAGCCTTAAAAAGACACTAGACGCTTTAAGAACAAAAGGGGAACTCAACTTTTTTAATTAATTAAATCTTTAGACCTTACCGTACCTAATTTTAAGATAAATTTTGGTCGCCAGATAAAGATCTGGCGGCGACCACATTTGTTACCCATAATACAATGGGATTTTGATAATCAACTATTTTAAAGTAAAATAAAGGGTATTTTACCCACATAGTAAATGTACCACAACAACGGCTTTCCAACCAATGTGTGCCTCATTACAGAGGCAGTCAAAAACACGTCCATTTGGGCGAGCGCGCGTAGACAGGCACAACCGCGTCCCTGATTGCGCATGAAATGCAACGTCAACATTTGTTGGTATTCCTTATGTCTAACATTAACACCATTTTGTTCGGTATTGAGGTTTCGACCTCCAAGCGATACGGAGCCTTACATTCGACCAGCACCATTTGTTGGACACATTGCTGAGCTCTATATGTAGGCGGGCACGTCGTAATGCGGCCACGCTCTACTTAGACACACACCCTAGCACAGCGAGGAAGCGGTTTAACCAGCTTCTCTTGCGCGCAGTGAGGTAGTTGTGTGGGCGCGCAAGCGACCTCACCCAACGCACTAAGTACTCCGGTTAACTGTCGTCACGGGAGCGGTAATCCGGCTCCTCGTGCGCACTTACCAAGCAGGATGTAGTTTTCAGACTGGTTTATATTTTTAATCATATTAAATACAAGTACCTATTTTTACCAATCGAAATGTCATCTCTATAGATAACAATATGTATTGCGAGCGTATCTTTCTAGATACCTCGCGTAACGGATGACGCTAGGCGTCATCCCTCGTAATGTGAATGCACCGATGTGCATCACATACACAAGGGTTGGTCACAAATGTGCACCACACCCGAGTGCTGGGTCTAGTTACTATAATTTAGTAATTGACCATCCCCTTAAGTACACCAAGTGTACTTAACGGGAACTGTGTTACATTCGGGCAACTTTAGCCCGTTACACTCTAGGCACGTTTTTTAAATTGTTATGACATAGGCGGCCAATATACTAATGGCATAAGGCCTTTCGGTGCGCGTTCTCTTTTAGCAACGCCAAATAGGCAGCCTCCGCATGTATAATTAGCTGTACTCGAAATAGCGGGACCAAGCCGGGCACATTCTTAGACTCGGCTTTGATATTGTCGATTACCAGATCAGGAGCAAGCTTGGTATGAGCGAGCGTAAATTTTTATGCATACGCCAACAGCTGACGCTTACCTAAATGTAGCGATAGTGTGAACGACTATCAGTAGACAGCGAAGGCCTACATGATACCTGCATCTTCCTACGATGTTCCGCTATAAAAATATGCTGCAGCGAGTGTATGCTCGAGATTTTGCTCGACCTCTAAAATGAAGATTGCGTGGGCTAAAATTGAAGCTTCATTGTAAGGGTGGTCGATTTGGTCATTTTCGCCTCGCGAACCAGATGCGAAGATTTTCATTGATCTTCCTATCCGACGAATTTAATTAAACCGATGATAGGATTCAATTCAGGCATCAGTAAATCAGCCTGAGCCGGCACGTTGATCTTAGTGTAGGCTTTAATCAAGAGCATTCTCATCGACATGCCTCTAACTGAGCGCTTTTCACTGGGATGCCCTGCGTAAACATGTGACGGATTCGCTCAGGAACAACTTACCATGCATCTTACGCAGTACTCATAATAAGTGTATTTTAATCGGGGGGAATTACCTCAAACGTCGCAAATGAATCTCGCGCTGGAACGGAGATAGTGTGCAGCACAAGGAACACCTGTTTATTTTACTTAGCTAGCTCTACGTCGTAACTAAGTATACTTACTAAACAATGTAGAGCAATAAGAAACTGTTTCTTGTCGTCATTATTTTTAATATTGATATCCTTCTATGGCTATTATGGCGGTAGGCTCCGAGCCACGTAGACCTTTATCCAAATGTAAACTAGAATCGGTTGCCGCACTCGATCTTTACAGCCTTACCAAATATACATCAGCCAAAGGATCATACTTCCCTAAAATTTTACTTAGTTAAATTGTATACCAACTGGCATTCTTTCTTAATTTTAATAACGACCTGGCAATAAAATTCAATTTAAATAACTATATAAAATATTCAAAACATAACTACCCTACGTTCTTCCGATCACTTTCTTAAAATGGACCCGCAGCAGTCGACAATGTTTACAACGTTATCGGAATGGCGCCGGGACCTCTTGTGTGGAATGGGGGTAAATTACGACTGAATTAATTTAGTTTTACTAACCGATACTTTTGGTTCACTCCTTAAGGTATCGCCTATCCTAAATCTAATTCTTACGAAGTATCATATCTCCTAATTGCGCAAACCTTATACTTGTTTTAATTATGGCGCATATGTAAATTTGAATTAAAGAAAATGAATGGTTCAATAGATGAATCGAAATGAGTGGCCAAGGGCTTAGCGAGTTAACTGGTCCTGACATCCTCCCCGATTTGATCTCTCGTTGACGCTGATTGAAGTCGGCGACGAGGTCCTTCCAGTGGGAGACATGGCGAATATTTTTCTCTTTTTCTTAGCTTGCTTCTTCCTTAGTTTCGCCATGCCATTGTACGAGCCAGTATGGTTAGCGATTGAGTTGGCTTTCTTCAACAGACGTTCAATAACTTGAAAATGATCCGCTGTGCCATTATCCACGAATTGTGATGCTTTCGGTATCGGGCGACTTCGAAACCTTTCCGGTGTCGGTTCATACTTGATAGAACATCAACATTAAAGGTTGGAATAATCCTATTCATAGTTTGTGGTAACTCAAGCTTGCCACATTAGAATTAAACATTTTGATAGTTTCGAATGGTTCCACCTTTCTTGCCGCAATCTTGGCTCTTGGTGTCCCATATTTTTCGCAGCGTGTTTAAACGATATTTTGCGAGTATCAAGTATAAGTAGATCTCCAACTTTGAATTCGACCTGATTTATTCGGCGCTTTTGATCGTAATATTGCTTTTGCGAAGCTTGTGCTATCAACAGATTTCTGCGAGCCTGATCGATGATATTTGCTCGTACTTCGATAAACTCTTTTGCGTAAACGTCAATATCCTTTGGTTGACTAGTCCAGCCCAGTGACTTTTGCCATGCAGAGCGTTCCCTTCTTCCCGTATCTATTTCAAAGGAAGAGTATCCAGTAGATGCACGAACCAGTATAGACGCATACTCTATGCTTCCCAAGTGTTCGGTCCTGTCAGTGCCATGGTAAGATGCTATGCGATTGAGTGCGTCTTCTACCACAAGGTTCTGGCGCTCGGTCTGTCCATCGGCTTAAGCCCGATAAGCGGTTGTAATACTTAGACGAACACCGATGATCGTCATCAATGACTTCGAAAACATGGACGTGAACTTGCTATCTCGGTCACTGATATTAACTGCGGGAATACCATGGTGTCGAATGACAGCATCAAAAAATACTTTTGCTGTGGTGCATGCATCGTCCTTATCGTGCACTGCTGCATACTTCGTGCGTTTGGAAAACTTATCGACAACAGTTAGGATGGCAAATCCATTGGAAACAGGAAGCCCTCTTATAAAGTCCATTGATACCACTTGCCAGCAAGCATCCGGTATTGGAATTGGCATAAGTAATACGTTGTTTTTTTGTTAATTATCATGTTTCCGACGTGCGCAGGTTTCCCAAGTTTTGACATATTCCTTGACGTTTCTCTGCAACGATTTCCGGTAATACCACTGAGCAACTCGCAAGAATGTTCTGCGATTGCCCGGCAGAGCAGCTATTGCCGAATTATCATATTTCGATATTACATTCGTTCGCAAGCGGTTGTTGTTGAGCACGCAAAGACGTTTAATGTGCGCAAAAACAACAATTTCTCTTGCTTCACAATCAATAAACTTGTTTCGGAGCTTTTCCATGCTTCTTTAGGCAATTCTGGCAAAGCCTTATTGAAGTAGCTTACGAACTTCTGTTGACAACTCGCCATACGACACTGTCATTAAGGCAGCAACTTGCAGAGTCTCAGCTTCCTCCCGGGGCAGAGTTGGCACCGAGGGCGAACAAAGTAAACGTGTACCTCGTTGTTGGCAACTAGAAAATCGCACTTATGAAAGCGGATATTGTCCACGACAGAATCATCAGGCCGGCGCGAAAGCGCATCAGCTACAACGTTTAAAGCACCATTAATGTGGTGTATAGTAAACGCGTATTGAGCGAAGGTGGTCAAGTATCGAGCCAACTTCGGCGAGACTGACGGATGATGAAGAAGCCAAGAGCAGGCGCTATTGCCCATTTTTCTAACCCCTCTTTTATTGCAAATAGATCCTTCTCACGAGCAGGCCAACTAATCTCACGGATTCCAAGTTTCTTTGAGTAAAACGCTACTGGATGGTCATGTCTATTGATAAATTGCGATAAGTCGCCACCAATGCACGACCCCGATGCATCCGTAGTGAGAACAAACGGGCGTGAAGAGTTAGGCAAAGTCAGCACAGGTGCAGCTTGTAAGGCAGACTTCAGCCTTACGAGCAAATCCTCTTGTTCTGCATTCAAGACCCATGAAAAATCTTTCCTAACGAGATGGCTCAACGGCAGAACTATTTGCGCAAACTGATGAATAAAGCGGCGATAATAACAAGCAAGACCAAGAAAACTTTGCGATTCCTTTACAGAGGTAAGTGAAGGCCACTTCGCGATTGCTTCCGCCTTTGTTTTCGATAAATAATCCGTCACCAGAAACAGCGTGCCCCAAAAAGCTGACCTCTTGACGCGCGAACTTGCACTTACCAATGTGAGCGAAGAGTATTCACTTGCGTAAGACGTCGAACACGATAGCATGAAATAATTGACCCCAGTATTACATTAAAAGTAATTAATAGCCAATGGTGTCAGGGTTATGAATGTTCAGATAATTTAGAATTTTCAGAAGTACCTTTTTTTGAGACGGAAAAGATGCATGTACCATCCAAATATACAACAACGAATGAGAACTTTTCAAAAAGAACACGCATCAAGCGCGACGAAATGCGAGGCATTCCAGCAAGGCCCATCGGCGCAACGCACCACTGATATGTCTCATTTGATTTACGAAACGCAGTGTACGTTTTGCTATCCGGATGAATATGCCTCTGATGGTACCCTTGAGCTAAGTCAATGACTGTGAAGTAGCTCATACCATACATCTTATCGAATAATTTATCGATTCGCGGCAAAGGTATTTTAGGGACGACTGACGTTGAGTTGACGTAACGAAAGCCAATCACCCAACTGAGCAAAATGTTCGCGTTTCCGGATCGAATCCATTCCGAACGAGATACACCTCGTACCGATCGTTGGGTCATTTTAAGGAATGCCGAAGATGTTTGATACCCAAAGCGAGTCTGAAAGCTCGATCTATCCGCATGAAAGGTTCTCATCGACGAACTTCTGTAAAGCCTTTTGTTCAGCTTGTGAAAGTCGAAATGGCGAACGATTACTCGGTTGCACACCGGGCTGTATATTGATACCAAACTCCACCGACCGATGAGGAGGCAATGAATTCGGTAACTTTTCTGGGAATACATCTTTATAGGAATCGAGTAAAGCCTTCAATCGTTTTCACGAGGTTTTGTAAATTCCGACTCTTGATAAATTTTGACACGATAGACTTCTTCAAATTGTGATGTCTTCAATTTCCTTAAGAAGTCAGCAGAGGAATAATGACCGATTCACAACCTCATCATATGGTATGTCACCACTTTTGAACGAAACTTGATGAGTACGTCAATTAATGATTGGCTCGTGCGCAGCACACCAGGGCTTACCCGGAATTACATCATGGCAATTGCTCATTGGCCACTCAATGACCGGAACGTCAGAAATTCGATTATCATCAAATGGGCTATTGGCGACTCCTTTCTTCACTTATTTTTGGTGTTATTAGTGCCTTCGAAACGAGTGACTTGAAAGCCATTTCAGGACATGACGCATTGCAGCAAACTCGGCTTCACCCCATTGCATGTGGCGCCAGAATCGAGTATCATATTGACAGCACGATCGTCAAGATGACCCTTTTAGATGATCAAATCTTTTCCCGTGAAGGAAGCAAAGTCAGCTTCACATAGTGTGGTGATAGCTTCGTTTGACGCAGTCGCGATGGTTTCTTCTTTAACTGACTCATTCACGAAATAGTTGGCGTTCGCACGATCGCGACGATATCCGTTGCCGCGATTATTTTGCTGGTTCCTGCGCTTGTAACACTGCTGAATCGTGTGCCCCAGTATTTTGCAGTATGCACACTTTCGTTTATTTCGACGTCGATTATGGACGCAAGAAGACCTATTAAATGGCCGAGCATTGCCGATTTCCATCGGCTCTGGCTTCTTGTTTAATTCTCTGGCCACATTTTGTGGACCAGGACGAGGTTTTGTAGCGTTGTGGTGATGATAAACACCCGAATGTGTGCGTTCAAAATCGAGCGCCACAGTAATAGCATCCTACAGTGCGTTTCCCCGTCGATATTGAACTTCTTCTTGAGTTCTTGCTTTAAACCCTCGTTGAAAATAGATGAAATGTCAACTCGAGTCATGTCCTCAACTTGCGAAATAATGTGTCGAGATTTCGCAATGTAGTCCGTTAAGCCTTTGCAATTGGCTTGTCTCAGCCGATGCAGATCGTCTCGAAGACGTTGTTGCAGATCCGCAAAGACGAATTGTTTTTTTTTCACTGCTAGAGAAAACTCATCGGCTGAGTGAATTTCTTTTTTGATGCAGCAAGAGCCATTGTGCTGCTGGTCCTCGCAATGAGCTTCCTAGTACGGCAAGTACTTGAGGAGCCTTTGCGTCCTCTTTCCACTTCTTACCGTGCGCAATAAAATATTGCTGTACTTGCGCGTAATAAAGGCGAACCGACTCTTCGCTTTTTCCGCTTTACGTCGGCATCCTTAGCCCGTCCACCTTAAGCCCACCTATCTTTTAGGAATTAGCGAATGTTTTGATTAACTCTTGTTGTTGCTGTAGCATGTGCATCATTTGCTGCATTAGCTCGGCGTTTGAGGGTTGCCCATAATGGAAGAAGAATGTGTTCGGAACTATAAAAAGACTAGGCTCTTAAGTTGAACCGAAGATCCTTAAAAATGGTGCGCTCGGCTTCTTCTAAAAGCGCGTATACCTCGTGTAACGGAGCTGATAAGGTGGACTCTTGCTTGGGCAGGCATCCTTTCTCCTTGGTGAGTTGCTTTGCTAAGATCTTTGCAATGCGTCGGGCCTTTTGTAATGCGTCGGGTCTTTTGTAATGACGCAGGCAAATCGTTCGCAGTCTTTGCAGACTTTTCACCGTACTCAAAGAGGAAAGCCTTACTACAGTAGTATGGAATCTGATTATTAGCTTTTAGCTTTTTGCTCATAAATCTCAACGACTTTCTTTAGCCATTAAGCGTAATGGGTAAGAGATTCAATCTTATTCCAGATGGATTAACTGTTTCACCGTGTTAAGCCGGTCCCAACCTCACACAGACTAAGCGACTATATCTGTCAGGCAGACGCTTAGAGTTACAGTGGATACTGAAGCCACACAATCAAAACTGCTACGCAGCGCTTCCAAAGGAATGGAGCAGTTGACTGCGAGCGGAAATTCCCACGCTACAAGCAGTACGTTACTGGCTGCGAGTGGAATCCCTTACGCTACAAGTAGTGCTGGGCAATCCAACGCAGTGCAATCCAGCGAAGCGCGAACGGACGGCAAAGAAGCGAGCGGACGGCGAAGAAGCGAGCAGACGGCGAAGAAGCGAGTAGACGGCGAAGAAGCGAGCGGACGGCGAAGAAGCGAGCGGACGGCGAAGAAGCGAGCGGACGGCGAAGAAGCGAGCGGAAGACCAACAAGTGGTACCACTTGTGAGGAATGAGGGTAAATTACGACTGAATTATTTTTTTTGCTTTACTAGCCGATACTTTTGGCTCATCCTCTAAGGATCGCCTATCCTAAATCTAATTATTACTAAGTATCATCTCTCCTTATTGCGCCAACCTTTTTACTTGTTTTTATTATGGCGCATATGTAATTTGAATCAATAGAAAAGGAATGGTATAAAAGATAAATCGAAATGAGTGGTCATGGGCTCAGCGAGTTGAATGGTCCTGACAATCTCGCGCTGGGACGGAGATAGTGTGCGGTACAAGGAACACCTGTTTATTTTACTTAGCTAGCACTACGTCGTAACGAAGTATACTTACTAAACAGTGTAGAGCAAATTAGAGACTGTTTCTTGTCGTCGTTATTTTTAATATTCATATCCTTCTATGGCTAGTATGAAGGACTTAGACCTTTGTCCATCTGTAAACTAGAATCGGTTGCCGCACTCTATCTCTACAGCCTTACCAAATATACATCAGCCAAAGGATCATGTTTTCCTAAAATTTTACTTAGTTAAACTGTTTGCTAACTGGCATTCTTTTTTTTAATTAATAACGATCTGGCAATAAAATCCATTCAAATAACAAAATAAAAATTTCCAAAAAATAACCTACCCCCCGTTCTTCCGAACACTTTCTTGAACAGGATCCGCAGCAGTCGACAAAGTTTAGCAACGATGTCGGACTGGCGCCGTGATCTTCAGCTCGTGGGCGTCGTTTTCATAGTCACCACGGCGCTATTAGGCGTGATGTTGCACTCGCTGGTAATCTCGACGCTCACAGACACCGAGTGGCTCGCGCTTCGACTGCCTACAACGCTCGAGGCAGCTCAAGAGCTAGGCAAGACCCTTCAGAGCTTCTCCGAGCGCCAACGAGGTTCACTTTTGCTCGCACACATGGGCTGCTATCTATACCTGCAAACATTTGCGATTCCGGGCACCGTATTTTTCAATCTATTGGGCGGCGCGTTGTTTGGGATGACGCTGGGATTTCCTCTGTGCTTGGCTAACAACACACTGGGATCGGTCTTTATGTTTCTCCTTTCGCGGCGTTTTGGCTACCGCGTCGTCACGCACTTTTTTCCGCAAAAACTCGATCGCTTAAGAAGTATATTGGACGCACATCGCGACGAAATGGCGCTGAATATGATATTCCTGCGCGTATTTCCATTCACCCCCAATTGGTTTATTAACATGGCGTCGCCCCACTTGGCCATTCCGCTAGGCCAATTTACGTTAGGCCCGCTATTTGGGCTCGTTCCGTACAATTTCCTGAGCTGCAAAGCTGGGCTTATTCTGCGCGAGCTACGATCGCGTGGAGACATTATTGATAGCGCCACGACGATGCAGCTTATAGTGGTTGCTATCGTAGGTGGCCTTGTGCTCCCAAGACTAAAGAGGCGTTTTGCCACGACCACTGGTACCAAGCATGATTAAATTGAGTGTTTAAATTACGTTTGTCTTGTCCAAGTTTTTGCTGAATTGAGTAAGTTTCAGATAATTAAAAAAATCTAAAAGCTATCATTCAGCGTGTATCAAACGCACTATTTTTTTTTTTGTTCGTCGGGACCAAGCTAGACAAAATAAATGTCAGAGATACTTCTTATTCATTCGACGCCAGGCCAATTAGGTCTGCAGAGCTCTTATTGGGTTTGACTATCACAAGGTGCGTAATTAGATCCCGAATTTTCAGTATTTAAAATGCTAGACACGGGCGGATTTTAATTTTTTTCTGACAGACTGTAATCGTGAAGGTCTTCTTTCGTTGGAATGGATATGCAAATCTTTTAGATTATTATTAGAGTATACAATTATACGAGTAGTCTGCGCTGGTGCTCCCTCGCACTGCAGCAGCAATTTTCAATTATTTTGTTTGGCGGGAGTTGTTATACCTTTTAACGATTACTTTCAAACAGAAAAAAAGTTATCGCGATTACAACTTAAGATTCTGGAATGTGATGCTAAAAATTAATGGCTAGAACACTGCGATGTAAGAAATAGCTAATTAATTTCAAGGGAAAGCACAATATCGTTCAAGCTAATGCGAGGTTTAAATCAAGCTGTCGACGTCCTAACTGCAATAAGCCACGAAAATGCAGGCTGTTTTCCGTATCAAAACAAAAGCAGCCGACCGGCCGTGATGGCAAAAGGTGGTTCTACCAAGAGAATTCAAGGTGCCTTCCTCTAATATTTTAAGCGCAAATAGGTTTTCATCCGACTTCTATACAAACACGTAAAAACTCGCGGTACTCAAAAGTGATTAGCAAGCAACTTAACGATTTAGAGGTATGCCAGCGTCGACGTCCTGTCATGTAAAAAGACGCATTCTTCACATTGCCGTATTAAGACGCAATTTTTTTTGCGAAGTCTTCGGGGCCGTGTAGGAGTCACTTAGCTTGCTCATCACCAAATAAAAAAATGCTCTTCGATCAATCGCTGCAAACTTTCATGTTCCTCGCGAAACAAACTTTTGCGCAATATTGGACGCATATTCCCAAAAACAGTTTATTATTTGCGACTGAACTTCATTGCAATGTGCGCTCATGAATGTGTTGGAGGTCTCCGCATTGCATAATTCAGAGGAGTGCTATTATGTAAGGCACGAAAATATTCTAGATCGTGTTTTTCTGTCACATGCAACAGGCTTTCTAGCTACTGGTAGCGTTAAAGACTTGCATTGGCCTTGTATGCAAATTGCCTGAGGTCACTTTAGGTTTTCCGACACTATTTAAATAACTCATGTTACAGCTCTCCCGTGACCTCAAGAGCAAACGGTTGTATCAGACGATGTACTGTATGTACAGTATTATTTACGCTACTTTTTTTTTGCAGTTTCCATTTTGAGGTTGTCAAGGATGTAAGAAACTATTTTAAATTTTAAATTTGAGCTATTATGGAGTATTAAGCGGCTAAAAAAGCATCTTCGGCTACTATTGCTTGTCAGCTTGAAAATAAAAAAAGTTTTGAAGCAATAATGGACTACGTACCTAATATCACGCTGTACAAGAAATGACTCAAAACCAATAAAAACAACACTCTTCGCCTTGCGTCATGGCCTTCATGTCGGTAGCTCGTCAGGCACGCGCCACTTCTCGATTCCTCTATTCCCGTATGCGCGTTTGTCCTCTTGTAGCTAATGAGCAATTCTTGCAGCGAACGAAGTGGCAGCGCTTGCCCTGTGCGATGGAGTCTCCGATCCTATCGACTCGAGTAGGCTTTTTGCGAACAAAGGTGAGCGAGCGTGTGGTCCTGCCAGAAGAGAACGAAATTGAACCTACGCTAGCATTTGACGACAGTGAAATGACAATTGAAGATGCTTCGATTGAAAACTTGCTGAAAGAGCTCAATGAAGTTTTTGAAATTATTGCTGCTGTGCCACTGATGGATGAAGAGGAGTATGGGGAAGTGCGCCAACACTTTGAGAGTGGCAGTGGTCTTGATGAGATTGATGAACGTGGGTATAATATTAAAGCTGGGACGCATAAGATTTGGAAGGGTGAGCGCGACCTTACAAAGATTGTTGAGGGATTGGATACCGATTCGGCCCAGATTCTGCAGCGTATCCTGCTCCACACGCTTAATATTGAGAGAAAAGTGCGTGAGATGCTCTCGAATGGTGGAGTTGATCCCGATGACAAAGATGAGTTGCAAGAAGACAATCAGGTCATTTGAGATTGTCCGTTAAAAAAGAAGTCATCTCGACACCATCAAGGTATTGCGGAGATCTTGGTCGAGCCCGCGTGCTTTGCTTTTGCTCTTAACTTTTGATTCGACACAGGCAATCAAGACGTCTAAGTCCCGTATAAATGATGTACGTATACTTGCACCATTGATAAATTCTCCTTATCTTATGTTAGAAATAAAGAACGATTGTAAGAATACCTCGCCGTAAAATGCACAAGAAAATGGGCAACATGTAATTTCAGGCATGACCCGAATTTGTGCTCATTACGAAAAACGCATATTTTGCTCTCAAAAAAAGTGATAAATAATTTTATTCATTCTTGCCTTCAGGGCTCTGAAAAGCGGTGGTAATGGGCTTCGTCGCACTAGCTCGTCAGACGCTTATCGTTTCTCGCTTCCAAATGCACGCGTCTACACGCTTAAGCACAGCAATTCCCTGGCAACAAATGCATAAGCACCGCGTGCCTTGCTCTATCGACCCTCCATTCCTATCAACCCGAACCAGCAGCATTAGTTTTGTACGAACAAAAGTCAGCGAACGCACGCTCCGTCGGAAGAAATTACGCGTCAACAAGAGCCAAAAAGGAGTCAAGGTGCCAATTCTTAAAGAAACGTTGCGCAAGCTCTATTTGCGTACGCATCCGGATCTCTTTGGACAGTATCCAACGCAGCAGCGCGCAAATGAGGAATCGTACAAAGAGCTCTTGGGCATCCTGGACGCCATTGAGAAACACAATCAATTTCCCCCAGCCAAGACCTTAAAACTTCCATTTTTTTTAAAAACACCTATCGAGGGTGAATTTAAAGAAGTCGAGTTGCAACTACGCACGACGGGAGGTGCATGTAATACGTTGGTAGAGGAGGCATTGGGTCAATTTTTCAGCAACTGTGGGCTCCCTGAGGTCTTTCAATGGGACAAAGGAAGCTGGGGCAAAAGTGTAGGTAAACACGCAGTAGAGAATCCAAATTTAGGCTTTGAAAAGGAAGATGAAACGCATGAGAACGACCGTCACGAGGCCAAGCGCGAAGAACGGCATTCTTCAGCTCCGGCTTATAATCCCGTGGATCGTAAAGCACCAGAAGATCATTCGATTGAAAAGGTTCTGAATGAGTTAGACGACACGTTGCAGCTTATTGCTGTCGTGCCATATCTTGACGACGACGACAAGCAACAGCAAGCTATTAAAACTCATTTTGAACACGGATCAGGTCTCGATGACCTCGATGCTCAAGGGTATTCACTGAAAGCGGGAGTTATTCAATTGTGGCAAGGCGAACGGAATCTACAGGCACTGATTCCTGGATTAGATGGCGACTCGGCGATTCTAATGCAGCGAATTTTGCTTCATACCGTCGATATTGAAAAGCGTCTCGAGAACGTCATTGCTCAAAGCTCCTTGGACGTTACGAGATTCACTGCGGAAGCTTGTAATCAACAGAGCGAGTAAAGATTCTTGGATGACTTTATCGATAAAAGATTATCGCGTTATGTGGGCATTTACAATGAATTAATTGTTAAGCACTGAACTTACATGCCCAAATGCACAAAAGATGACACGGCACTAGGACCTGCACCCAGGATTGGAAAGAATAGTGAATTACTTCTTTGAGTCGCTGTCCTAGACAGGAATTAGCTCTTACATAACATCGAGTGACCCGGGGCCGTCAGTTTAGCACGAAATGGAACGGGGTGTACCGTTAAAACATGAATATTATTTCTGTAAGAGAAAATAATAAAGAAGTATTTACGTTGGAATTGTTATATTCAACTTAAATTCCTAGGTACTTAATTGAAGTAATAAAAAAAAAACCTACCACTTAAGTGTGCTTCATATATATGTGACCCACCCTTATGTATGTGATGCACATTGGTACATCCTAGCGTCATCCGCTATGCGAAATACCCAAAAACGATACGCTCGCAGCACATATTAGTCTATCTACAAAGACGGCATTTATGCTAGGTAATAACAGAAATTTATATTTAATGCGATTAAATATAAATCAGTCTTAAACTTACAATATACTTGATAAGTTTGCACGAGGAGCCGGATTACCGCTCCCGTGACGACACTTTTATCAGTGTACTTCGTGAGTTGGGTGAGGTCGCTAAGGCGCCCACCACAAACCTCACTGCACGTGAGAGAAGGCGGTAAATCGTCGAAGGTGTGTGCGTGCGTAGTACGTGGCAGCTTTAAGTAGCGCCCGTCTACACTTGGTGGAACTTGAAATCCTTCCCACGACCCGCATCTTTGAGCGTGTACGTGAGGATGAGCCTCAATATCGATTGGACTCATTTCCCCCCACCTCCGAACATCATCGGGAGTTGGCTGAGCAGACGGCGCAGGGACTTAGGGAACAAGCCATGGCCAGGGTCTTGGGTAGTCTCCTGAGCAACATGTTACTCAGTTGGAGCAGTTTGACGCACTCATGCTCGGACAGCGAAGGGTCGCGTCCGAGGCACAAAGCCATGCTACGGCGGAGTCTGTCACACAGACTCAGGATGAGCTAAGGCGAGAGCAGGCTCGAAGCGAGGCTTTCAACAGGACTGTTAAGATGCTCTCCGCTCTCAGCCGAGGCTTATTCGGATGGACCCGCCCAAGTTCGATGGAACTGCAGCGCGCACGATATCCATCGGCTGTTAGCAGTAAAGCAATGCGGTGTGTCGCAGCTAATCGAAGATGACAGCCCGATGGTGCCGTACTCCATGTCGCACCCGCGCGGTAAAGCCTCAGAGTGGGCTTACTCGGCGGGTATAGCGTATTCAAGGTGTTCCCTTCATGGGCGATTATAAGACAAAGACTCGCGCCATGTGCCAGCCACCAAACAACGAGGTGTTGCATAAGGTGCGCGTTTTCGGGGCGTGGCAGGCGAAGCGATCTATGCAAGAGCATGTGCAGGAGATGCACTAGCTGTCGGGATCAATTACCGTAGGTCCGATTGGGGAGCACATAAAAGTGCCCAAGTTTATGAACGGAATACGTCATGGCTCATCGTGACAGGCTCTTATTAGAAAGGTGCCGTCAACGATGGAATCCAAATTGCCTTAGTTGAGGAGAAATTTTACAACAGTGCCTCGGCGATAGCTTGGTATAAGCCGTCGGCCGAGAGAACAGGTGTCACTTCCATGGAGTTGGGCAATGCAGACGTTGTCTGTCACAAATGTGGCAAGCGCAGTCATATGAGCGCTGCTATGCCTGGGCCCCTGCTGGGGCGAAGACGCCCAGCAAGAGGAATCCCTTTCCGAAGAGCGATGGCAATAACCAGCGTGCGAGACGCATGAGTCCGCATCTACCACTGAGGGGTCGAAAAAATGCAGGAGAAAGCTGAGGTAAATCGCTTTAGCTTCATCGATGGCCTGTTATGGCATCAGCTGTCACCTTGTGATTCCTTGGGAATCTATGTGCCTCATGACACAGACCTCAAGCTGATGACCCTTCACGAGCTCCATGATGCGCCATCTAGTGGGCATCTGGGCCGTGAAAAGACATTCTTACGAGTGTCAGAGAAATTTTGGTGAACGCACTTATTTAGATGGGTGGCCAACTATATTCGCTCTTGCGAACAGTGTCAGCATAAAGCCTGCACCGTCCAGCAGTGCGCCACTGAAGCCGCTACCGATTCCAACCAACTGTTGGAAGTCAGTAAGTCTAGACTTCACATTAGGGTCGGACGGGGCTCGTCGTCTTCGTAAACGGTCTAAGCAAGATGGTTCATTCAGCACCATGTAAGACATCGATCAAAGGCAAGTAGGCAGCTCTCTTGTCCTGGATCGCGTATACCGATTACACGAGATGGCCGAGTCCATAGTATTGGACCGGGATCAATGATTTACGTCTGGGTTTTGGCGACAAGTGCTTGGGCTGCTAGGTGGCGAGTTCCCCATGTCGACTGCAGACCATCCTCAGATCAATGGCCAAACAGAACGTGCCAATCAGGTCGTGGTGGATAAATAGATATAATGGCCTATACCTATTTATGGATAAGATTTCTGAACATTACTATGTAAGTAATATTCTCCAAATATTCTCTACCTTTTAGATAATATATTAATAAACTATTTATAAGTGTTAATTTTATGTAACGATACACCCCGTCGTAGCATGCGTGCGGCCCAGAACATCTAAGGGCATCCCAGACCTGTTATTGCCTCCAACTTCCTTTGGTTTGATTACCCAAAAGTCCATCTAAGAAGTCCACACACCTACCAAAAATGGTAAGCGGAACTATTTAGCACGAGCCGGATTACCGCTCCCGTGAAGACACTTAATCAAAGTACTTAGTGCGTTAGGTGAAGTCGCTAACGCGCCCACCGCAACTACCTCACTGCACGCAAAAGAAGCTGGTTAAACCGCCTCCTCGCTGTGCTATGGTGTGTGTATAAGTAGAGCGTGGCCGCATTACGACGTGCCCGCTTGCAGTTTACTGATGCCTGAATTGAGTCCTGAGCATTTATCGTTTAATTAAAATTCATCAGATAGGAAGATCAATAAAAATCTTGAGTCTGGTTCGCGAGGCGAAAATAGCCAAATCGACCACCCTTACAATGAAGCTTAAATTTTAGCCCACGCAATTTTAATTTTAGAGGTCGAGCATAATTTCGAGCGTACACTCGCTGCAGCATATATTTACAGCGGAACATCGTAGGAAGATGCAGGTATCATTTAGGCCTTCGCTGTCTACTGAAAGTCGTTTACGCTATCACTACATTTAGGTTAGCGTCAGCAGTTGGCGTATGCGTAAAATTTTAACGCTCGCTCATACCAGGCTTGCTCCTGATCTGGTAATCGACAATATCAAAGCCGGGTCTAAGAATGGGTCTGGCTTGGTCCCGCCTTTTCGAGTACAGCTAATCACACATGCGGAGGCTGCCTATTTGGCGTTACTCGAAGAGCAGCACGCGCACCGAAAGGCCTTATCAAATTACTATAGTGGCCGCTTATGCCATATACAACTTAAATAACGTTCCTATAAAGCTCAGCAGTGTGTCCAACAAATGGTGCTGGTCGAATGTACGGTTCCGTACCGCTTGGAGGTCGAAACCTCAATACCGAACAAAATGGAGTTAACGTTAGACATATGGAATATCATCAAATGTTGACGTTGCATTTTATGCGCAATCGGAGACGCGGTTGTGCCTGTTCACGCGCGCTCGCCCAAATCGACGTGTTTTTGACTGCCTCTGTAATGAGGCACACATTGGTTGGAGAACCGTTTTGTGGTACCTTTATTGTAATGGGGCACACATCGGTTGGAGAACCGTTGTTGTGGTACATTTACTTTATGGGTAAATACCCTTTTATTCTATTTTAAAATAATTAATTACTTAAATTCCATTTATTATGGGTAACAAATGTAGTCGCCGCCAGATATATATCTGGCGGCCGAAATCTATTTTGAATTAGCTACGGTAAGGTTTTGAATTTAAATTAAAATTAAAAATGCTGAGTTTTCCTTTTGATCTTGAAGTCTAAAAGTCTTCCTCTATCTTTAGCAGCGAAGAAGCTCCGCTACATCTGGTAGCACTAGTAGTCAATCTCTGAGTCTTTATAAGACTAAGCCTTCACTGAAATGGAAGAGGTCTCAAAACTTATAGAAGCGCAGGGCATAGCGTATGACAAGCTCAAAACTTTATTTGGGCTTGAATATGTAAAGTTCAGTATATTCAGGGACCAGAGGTTTTGCATGCAAGGGTTGAAACCTTCATGCGTACGAATCCTCCCCGATCGGCCAGGTTCAGGATCACCCTTGCGGCATCTATGCCAACTCGGTATATCTCTGTACCTCGAAGATAGAGCCATGGAGTGGGCACTCTCGTGCAGCGTCCATAGACGACGCTTTTTTTTCTCATGGGATTCGGTAATTCAGCAAATGACCAGCATGTTTGCACCGCCTGATTAGGCTTTACGCATACGATCACGGCTCATAGCGACTCGACAGGGTAAACGAGCCCTAGAGGACCATGCCCAGGAGTTGAGAACACTCATTGCATCTATGCTTCAAGGCCCGATGCAAGAAGCAACTATCGTAAATTTTTTTGGGGTTTCTCAATGAAGGCGTTGACCGTTCGGAATTATTACGACCCCATCCAGCTACTTTCGAAGACGCAATTGCCATAGCGCTACGCGCTGAGTTCGTCTTTAAGTCTGCTCGCGTTAGCCCGCCTATTTACCGAACAAGCTCTTCGAGCACATTGGTACCGTCTAATAGACCGGAATTCATGGATCTACGCCTCGTTGAGGAGGGAGAAAAGGCACTTCAAGCAGTGGAACAGCATGAAATCATTTGTAGATGTTGTATGTGCGGAAGCACGAAACATTTACGTCCGGCCTGTCCCCTACAAAATACTCGTAAAGCTCAAAATAGCACCAATTCCGACCTATACCAGAAATCTGGTACGGTGCGGAAAACGTCGATACCATGTAGGTGAAAACCGCTCTACTGGGGAAGACCTAGGCTCTGTTAAAACTCTAGGAGGTGAGAATAAATAGAATCTAGCCCCAATTAGATCGGTGAGAGTACAAGCCTGGCTGCTAGTCGCTTTAGCGACTGTAAAGGGTTTTGATAAGCCGTGGTCAATTATAATTGACTCAGGAGCGTCTTGCACTTATGCTTGACGTCTTTCGCTTGAGGGAAACTAATGCGTTGGGGACTTAAAGCGCATGAAAGTGATACAATCACTGCTCGCTTAGCGACTGGGACTCGTGTCACTGCTCCTAAAGTTTCTTGAATTTAGGCAAGAAGTTTCTGGACTTTGACAGTATGGAACGCTGCCTCGTCCTTAATCGAATTCGAGATATGATCCCATCCTTGGTATGGCCTGGATTAAACGCCATGAGTCACGGATCGATTGGAGGTCTAAGACCTTAGGCACCACGCGCAATGTTCCAAGCAAATTTCTGAGAAGTCATGAGCCCACCTTTGCTAGGAGACAAAAGCGCTATTGGCGCATATGACTGACTAAATTTATCAGTGTGTTAGACATTGTAATATCTGAGTTACTAAATCCAATGTTGAAAACATTTATTTTGGGCTTAACTCAGAAAAAGGAGTTGGAATGGCACGTATTCCGTCGAGTAGCAATTGTTTTAAAAACGATTCACTAAATGCTAAAAGCATTGTTGGCCTAAGACCGAGTCATCAAGGGTGTTATATCCCTGAGATACGTGGAGTGGCAAGTCTAAGTCCACCGTGGTCGGCCGAGGTGGCATCATGCTGAGTGTCAGTAGTGACATAATTGGCGGTTCGCCATGGCATTTCGGGTCAAACCCTTTTAATGCACGTGAAATGACACGTAAACGGTCGCTGGACAAGGAAGCTGAGTTACCTAATTCCTTGTCGGATGTCGAAGTAGACACCAGCTCTGGTATAGATCCCATACAGGCTGAAAATTTGAAGACGTGAATGTCCCAGCCTCTAAGAGGCGTATTGTCTCTACTCCAAGGCTGGCGAGACGCGAAGGGTCTATACCCTCGCAAAGTGATTTGAGTAAGGAATTGAATACGCTTGTAATGGTGTAACCGGTAGCATCGAGGCAGAAGTTAGCCTTGCGGCAATCCCTTCGTAACATGCTCTTCTGCAGTAGACGAAATGTCTATTGATGAGTGCGGCCGAGCCTTAAGGGCTAACGACCTATCTTAGATGGTAGTCATTCGACCTATGATTGAGTAAAACTCATCGTCACTTCTGGACGAAGCTGTCCTGGCCCGTCCTGGATGATACAAAAGCTGCATTAAGTGCGCGGAGTGAGTCATTGATCCTTAAAGATCCTACGGATCCACTTTATGTGTGGATCAAGGTATTCCAAGATGTGGTATATACCAATCCACCATCTGTTTTACCTGCGGATAGAGGTGTCCGTCATGAAATTGACTTGGTCAATACTGTGTCACACGACAGCGGCCTTTATCAAGGGAACAGTGTGACGTCATTAACGATTTCTTTCGTGCTAAGTACGAGGCGGGAATGGTACCCCGAGAGCAAATTTCCCCATTCGACACCAAAATTTTGTGTCAAAAAGCAAAAGGGTAAATAACGCATTGTACATGCTTATAATAAGCTGAATGCTGCCTCTATACCAGCACAAAACGTTATTCCTAGAACGGATGTTCAGAACAATGTGGTGGGATGTACAATGTACAGTGCACTTGACGGAGTCGATGGTCATGCGAACTAGCGTTATCCCGCTTACAGCGGTTAGCAGCACAGGCAGTATGCTATGGGAGTGGTTGGTTATGCCACAAGGGCTTTCTAATGCCCCGGCAATATTTAATCGTCTTGTGATGCAACTGTTCCGCCCTCATCGAGGTTATGCACCGACTTATTTTGATGACATTTTTGTCCATAGTCGTGCGGATCAGGTTCGGTCGGATATGAAAAACCAATTTGATCATTTGCGAGCTGTGCTTGAGTGTATGCGCACAAATGAACTATATGCCAATGCATCTAAATGCATTTTTAGCGCAGAAGAAATTCTTTTAGGGTGCTTTATTGAAAAGCGAGGCCTCAGAGCGGATCCCGCTAAGGTAAAAGCCATAGAAGATTGGCATGTTCCTAAAAATCAAATGAATTTGCGCAAGTGGTTGGGTCTCGCCAATTATTTACACAAATATAGCGAAATTACGCTGATATGGCTAGGCCATTTTCTAATCTCCTTCAAAAGGATACATAATGATGCTGGACTAGCACAGAACATGATGCTTTTCAAGCAAATAAGGATAGTCTTATCCATGCCCCGATTCTGGCACTGCCAATTCTAAATTGGCCTTTCAGTGTCGTCTGTGACGCTTCGGATTTTGCCATTGGCAGTGCTCGGTTACAAACAGATGCTGATGGTCGTGAACGTGTTTTTGCGTTCGAGTCTAGACAGCTGAAAGCTGCGGAAAAGAGCTACCCAGTTCATGACAAAGAGTTAGTTACTTGCATTAATGTATGCTCTCGTCAGATTCAAAGATTATCTGCTCGGCTCTAAGCCGTTTGTGATATATACAGATCCCGCGTCATTATTCACGGCGACTAAGTCGCCCCAATTCTCACAGAGAATGGTCCGATGGCTAACCCTTTTTCGCCGAGTACAACTTTGAGGTGAATTAAAGCCTGGCAAGCAGAATGCTTTGGCCGATGCGTTATCACGCAGGCCGGATTATGAGCTCTCTAATTTAACGACTATCACGTCGCCTATTACTGAACTAATCCGTTCGGCTTACGCCAAAGATGAACAGTGTGTAGCTCTGCTACGTACTCTAAAAACCGCTAAATCGGGTTTTAATTGTCGGCTCGTTTGCGTGCAAGGTTTCATCGATTTTCTGTCGATAATGACCTAATGCTTCATCGCACGGACGCTGCGGATCCTCCGCGCGTCGTTGGTCCTCATAATGGGGGTTTGAAGTACCGAATCCTCTATAAGCCACACGATACTGTCCTTGGTGGCCATCTCAGTAGAGATAAGACCTACGGCTCTGTAAGCCAGATTCATCGGTGGTTCGAACTTTAAAAATGGGTCAGCGCATACGTTCGTACATGCGAAACTTGCCAACGGGTTCAACCCTCTCAGTAGAGATAAGACCTACGGCTCTGTAAGCCAGATTTATCGGTGGTTCGAACTTTAAAAATGGGTCAGCGCATACGTTCGTACATGCGAAACTTGCCACCGGGTTCAACCCTCGGCGCATGCTGCTGCGCCACTGGCAAGTCTGCCCGTACCTCTAGGGGGTTGGGAGTCCATTTGTATGAATTTTGCTTTCTGTCTACCGAAAGATTCGGCCGGTAAAGTTGTACTTGGCGAAAAAGGGTTAGCCATCGGACCATTCTCTGTGATAATTGGGGCGACTTAGTCGCCGTGAATAATGACGCGGGATCTGTATATATCACAAACGGCTTCGAGCCGAGCAGATAATCTTTGAATCTGACGAGAGCATACATTAATGCAAGTAACTAACTCTTTGTCATGAACTGGGTAGCTCTTCCCAACACTCTAGAGGTACGGGCAGACTTGCCAGTGGCGCGCAGCAGCATGCGCCGAGGCAAGTCTGCCCGTACGTCTAGAGTGTTGGGAGTCCATTTGTATGAATTTTGCTTTCTGTCTACCGAACGATTCGGCCGGTAACTCTGGCATAGTGGTATTTGTTGATCGATTGAGCAAAATGGCTCACTTAGCGGCTGTGCCAGATGCCATTGATGGTGAAGGTACAGCAAGGCTATTCATCGATCGCGTGTTTCGACAATACGATTTGCCAGTGGCAATTGTCTCTGATCGGGATCCCTGTTTCACGGGTTAATTCTGGAAATCAATTTTCCGAGTGTTTGGCACAAGATTGGACATGTCCACCGCGGACCATCGACAGACCGGTGGTCAAACTGAACGTGTCAATCGTGTCATTGAATACATTTTACGCAGTGTATGTGCTTAGACGCCAAAGCGCTGGAGCTCAAAGCTCCCAGTGGTAGAATTTGCGTTAAATAACGTTGTACATGCCTCTACCGGCTATACTATGTTCTATGTCATCGGTCTCTCCCACTTACGCGTTCCGTTAACGATTCCACTGCGTGGCTCAGGGCTTGGTGAAAGGTTGGTGAACAAGCCGATAGGCTTGGTGAAAGCGAACAAGCTGATAGGCTTGCTGATATCAGCCTTGTTACCGTTCAAAAACAAGTAAACGAGTTTCTCGCGACGCGATTTAGTATCTTAATACATTTAAGAGATACGATGGCTGATAGCCAAGACAAGCAAAAAGAACAAGCAGATCCAAGACCAGAAGCTGTATTAATTCTTATATGGTCGGAGACCGAGTTTTATTAAACGCTAAAAACCTACCTACTAACTTGGTTTCCGCGGTCTTCAAGACCAAATTGCGCCCGCGCTATTTGCGAGCAGTGCTCGTGTGCATGCGCACGAAATAATTGTATGCCAATGCATTTAAATGCATTTCTGGCGCAAAAAAATCCTTTCTTAGGGTGCTTCATTGGGAAGCGAGGCCTTCGAGCGGATCCCGCTAAGGTTAACGCTATAGTCGATTCCTAAAAACCAAGAGGATTTGCGCAAGTGGTTGGGTCTCGCCAATTATTTACACAAATATAGCGAAATTACGCTGATATGGCTAGGCCATTATCTAATCTCCTTCAAAAGGATACATAATGATGCTGGCCTAGCACAGAACATAATGCTTTTCAAGCAAATAAGGATAGTCTTATCCATGCCCCGATTCTGGCACTGCCAATTCTAAATTGGCCTTTCAGTGTCGTCTGTGACGCTTCGGATTTTGCCATTGGCAGTGCTCTGTTGCAAACAGATGCTGATGGTCGTGAACGTGTTTTTGCGTTCGAGTCTAGCCAGCTGAAAGCTGCGGAAAAGAGCTACCCAGTTCATGACAAAGAGTTAGTTACTTGCATTAAAGTATGCTCTCATCAGATTCAAAGATTATCTGCTCGGCTCTAAGCCGTTTGTGATATATACAGATCCCGCGTCATTATTCACGGCAACTAAGTCGCCCCATTTCTCACAGAGAATGGCCCGATGGCTAACCCTTTTTCGCCGAGTACAACTTTGAGGTGAATTAAAGCCTGGCAAGCAGAATGCTTTGGCCGATGCGTTATCACGCAGGCCGGATTATGAGCTCTCTAATTTAACGACTATCA